>NC_034178.2:46209859-46384859 GCF_002021735.2 Oncorhynchus kisutch | reverse complement strand
GTATTGACAAATAGTTGTCTGAATTGTGGTAAATTTAGTATTGACAAATAGTTGTCTGTATTGTGGCGAATGTAGTATTGACAAACAACAGTGTTGTGATGAATGTAGTATTGACAAATAGTTGTCTGTATGGAGGTAAATGTAGTATTGACAAACAGTGTTGTGGTGAATGTAGTATTGATAAATAGTTGTCTGTATTGTGGTGAATGTAGTATTGACAAATAGTTGTCTGTATTGTGGTAAATGTAGTATTGACAAATAGTTGTCTGTATTGTGGTGAATGTAGTATTGGCAAACAACAGTGTTGTGGTGAATGTAGTATTGACAAATAGTTGTCTGTATTGTGGTGAATGTAGTATTGGCAAACAACAGTGTTGTGGTAAATGTAGTATTGACAAATAGTTGTCTGTATTGTGGTAAATTTAGTATTGACAAACAACAGTGTTGTGATGAATATAGTATTGACAAATAGTTGTCTGTATTGTGGTGAATGTAGTATTGACAAATAGTTGTCTGTATTGTGGTAAATGTAGTATTGACAAATAGTTGTCTGTATTGTGGTAAATGTAGTATTGACAAACAACAGAATTGTGGTGAATGTAGTATTGACAAATAGTTGTCTGTATTGTGGTGAATGTAGTATTGACAAATAGTTGTCTGTATTGTGGTAAATGTAGTATTGACAAACAACAGTGTTGTGGTGAATGTAGTATTGCAGTTACTTCAGTTGATAGTCAGAACAGCCAACATTACAGCAATCTTACCTTAGTACTCAAAAGAGTTGACTTGGAATTGCTTGTAACAGGGCTCATTACAGTATTTTACACTAAACACTGTAACAGAGGTTAGAAAATGTGACATCATAAACATTTTTAGGTAACAGTTTACTTTAAATCTTCACCATAATCACTTCATTACGATGTCATAAACATGTCTTGGAACTTTATAGTATGCGTCAAATCTTGTCATGCCTTATGGCAATGTTATGATACAGATATTAGCATGTGTTGTGACACATTGGGATATTTTCTAGCCTTATGACAATATTTACCATTTTTAAGTGTCCTTACCTGGGCCCCACATTGGCAGCTCCTCTCCTCTTTGGTTGAATGGATCCAGTACTTCAAAGTTGTACAGATTTCCCAGAAGAAATGTGTATCAACCAGTATAAATGAGGAGAGAAAACACTATATGTCCTTTTGTACACAGAGGGATGAGAGCAGATCCTTTAGAATTACATGTTACTTGAAGAAAACATGTCAATCAAAATACTACAGAGAGCAAACCGCAAAAACACAAACTCAGAAAGTGAGTGAGCGAGAGTGAGTGAGTGAGAGTCGTGGGCACGCAGTCACGTACCCACTGTAAAGCAGAGATCAGTTCTCTCTCCACTTTTCTCTCGTCTTGCCATAACTCGCTCACTCACCTTTTATTTTCCTCCCCTCTTTTACTCTTCATTTCCTTTTATATTGCTCACTTTTTCTCCCACTCTTTCTTCTTTAACCCTTCCTTGCTTTTACACCCCCATAGAGAGAACGAAACAAGTGCACAAAATTCCAGCAGCTAATTCTGCTTCTTAAGACATGGAACTTAATATGTGAGGACAACTGTGAGGGCGGAGGATAGAGCAAGAAGGGGGGAGCAGGCACAGAATGAAGGATGGAAAATTCAATTCAGAGAGAGAGAGAGAGAGAGAGAGACAGAGAGACAGTTGAGGGAGTGAGGGAAGTGAAATTGGCAGATGAAATCATAACACAGGGAAAGTTTGTTTAGTTTGACTTAGACATTAATTCACACACTGGTTTTAACTGCGTATCCAGTGAGCTCCTGTGTCAGCCACACTAGATGTTGTGAATGGCTGTGGCTCCATCACGACCTGTGCAACATAACTAGAGTTTACTCACATCAATCGTCACTATAATTCATTGAACACCATGGAGAGAGAACAGGCAATGCAAATACCAATCCATCTCAATGTCTCTCCTTTCCACTTGTCATCTAAGCTTACCAACTCCCTTACCAATTCCTTGCCCCCACTACCTTAGACCTAAGCAGACCACGGAATAGTATTTTTGACACTCTCACACTTTCACACTCTGATCTGCTCATAATTTATGCTGTTCCTTTTGTTGACTCTTTTTTTAGTTGTTTAGTTGTTCCTTTATCTAAAGGGTAGAGTTGTAGTTAATTTAACTAAAGGGTAGAGTTGTAGTTCATGTATCTAAAGGGTAGAGTTGTAGTTCATTTATCTAAAGGGTAGAGTTGTAGTTCATTTATCTAAAGGGTAGAGTTGTAGTTCATTTATCTAAAGGGTAGAGTTGTAGTTCATTTATCTAAAGGGTAGAGTTGTAGTTCATTTATCTAAAGGGTAGAGTTGTAGTTCATTTATCTAAAGGGTAGAGTTGTAGTTCATTTATCTAAAGGGTAGAGTTGTAGTTCATTTATCTAAAGGGTAGAGTTGCTGTAATATTACTGGATCACCTGATGTTTTTATTAGCTTATGTCAAATGGTATGATACACTGATATAGAGACACATACGGGACTCCTGATCCTGCTACTGCACTGACAGTAGTTTTACAGGAAATGTAGATCCGATATCGGCAAATGTGCTTGCAGGGTGTCATATAAGAGAGGTAAGGGAGGTGGGGGTGGAGGTGGCTGGAGGAGTGTGGGGAGGGAGTGAGATTGACGGAAGGTGTAATGTCGAGTACATGTCAATCTAATTATAATGTGCTAAATGACCTTAGAAGTCAGTTTTTCCCCTCTACCCCTCAGTGTCTTTTACCTTGCCAGTGAAATGGCATGTGGATTGACTGGCATTAGATAACTGGGTATTGAATATCTCGTGATTTATTATAAGATGTTTAAGTGACATATTAGACATTGGGGGCCAGTTTCCCAGTGTAACGATTGTCGTCGGGAGAAGGAGAAGAGGACCAATGAGCAGCTTGGTACGTATTCTTAATGATATTTTAATAAAGATGAATACTGGAACAAAAACAACAAACAGACAAACGAACAGTTCTGCAAGGTGCAACAAAAACACTAAACAAAAAATAACTACCCACAAACACCAGGTGGGAACAGGCTACCAAAGTATGGTTCTCAATCAGAGACAACGATTGCCAGCTGCCTCTGATTGGGAACCATACCAGGCCAAACACATAGATATAGAAAACATAGAACACAAAACATAGAATTCCCACCCCAACTCACGCCCTGACCAAACTAAAATAGAGACATAAAAAAGGAACTAAGGGCAGGAGCGCAGCGGATTGCTGCTCCCAAACAACCGTCGCACAGGAGAGCGCCCTTCCAGACATTAGCGTAATTTAATACGCTATCTTTGATCGGTCCGACGGGAACGAAGAAGGCTGAAGTTCAAAAATGAGAGAGCACTGGGAAAGGAACGCCTGGCAGGTACCAGGATAGCCAGCATAATCCTCCAGAAGAGGTAAGTGGGGAGCCGGGGTAGGTTGAACAAATCCACCACTATTAGAGAGGTTACTGAGTGGTTGGGCGGTCTCAGATGTGGCGTGCTGCCCTATGAGCTAATTTACGGTTCCGTTACCGCCTTGAACCATTGGTCGTGGCGTTTCGCCAGAGTACGAAGCCCTTCCAAAAGGTCCCGAAGTAGCTCCTCATGCATGGTGGCTCCCTGCAGGGAGACAGCGTGACGGAGCTGGTCCAAGTCTGCTGGGTCTGTCATGGCCAGTTTGTACTATAAGAGCAGAATATATGCAGACAGAGCAGGCAGATGGTTGAGCTCCGATATTTATTATAACACAAAGGGTAGGCAAAAGGCAGGTCGGGTACAAGAGAGAGTTCATCAACCAGGTCAGAGTCCAAACAGTAGAGGGCGTTAGACAGTCTCGAGTTCAGGACAGGCAGGGGTTCAGTAACCAGGTCAGAGTCCAAACAGTACAAGGCTTTAGAAAGGCTCGAGGTCAGGGCAGGAAGAATGGTCAGGCAGGCTGGTTCGGATGTCAGGACAGGCAAGTGTCAAAACCAGGAGGACTAGGAAAAACAGAGACTGTGAAAAAATAGGAGCTAGGAGATAAACGTTGGTTGACTTCGCAAACAAGACAAACTGGCACAGAGAGACAGAAAACACAGGGATAAATACACTGGGGATGATGAGCGACACCCGGAGGGGGTGGAGACAAGCACAAGGACAGGTGAAACAGATCAGGGCGTGACAGTATAGGTATTAGTATTATTTGTATTGTTAGTTATTTAGTTGCCTATAGGAATTCCTTAGTATTAAGTAATGGGGTATTTAGGTACATGTATAGTCCAGGATTATATTTTAGTGTTTGATGGAGGCAGTAAAAGCAGTACTGCATATGTCCTGTTAGGCATGGCAGAGCCCCACAGTGTCAGTACTGAGCAGGAGAATGTCCATGTAAACTCATATGTTCAGACAGCTGTCCATTGCAAAGTTTATCCTTACCTATGGACACACATTTTTATTCGGAGGCACATGTAAGTCACACACACACAAATAAAATTCCCCCTCACCCCTGGGCCAGACTCTGGCCACCTTCCATGGAGGGGTAGGGTTGCGGGACTGTAAGGAAGGCCATCAAACTGGAACAGTACATTACACCATCGGAGAGCGTTAGGATAGAGTTACAGGGGCACACACTCTCTATCTCTCCCTCCCCTTCCTCTCTAGCCCACACAGCTCGCTTGTCTCTAATAAAATGTTTACAAGAACAGTGGTGGCCATTAAATATGGCAACTTAACGAAGGACGTCTTAGTTTTCCATGACTCTGATCTATATCTGTTCCTTAACATATGTCTTTTATATGTACCAGCATGCCAAAGGCCCAAGATGGTTATTTCTTCCATTTTGAAAGTAGCTTTCTCTTCTCTTTGTAATGACATTGGTAACTGAAGTTTTAAAGTGCAATCCTTATAGCAGGAAATGACCATACATGTAGGAAAACAAGTTTGGTGGTCTATGTAATCAAATATTTTGTCCAAAACATGTTCAGGAGGTTTTAAGACTTTTTATTATGAAACTTAAGCTTTGGATTTGCGAAAATTATACATTCAGTGCAGAGGCAGAAGAAATTTGACTTGGCACATAAAACCCTCACAAACTTCTACAGATGCACAATTGAGAGTATCCTGTCTGACTGTATTACCGCCTGGTACGGCAATAGCACTGCTCGCAACCGCAGGGTTCTCCAGAGGGTGGTGCAGTCTGCCCAACGCATCACCGGGGGAAACCTACCTGCACTCCAGGACACCAACACGACCTGATGTTACAGGAAGGCCAAAAAGATCATCAAGGACAACAACCACCCGAGCCACTGCCTGTTCACCCCGCTATCATCCAGAATTCGAGGTTTAGTACAGGTGCATCAAAGCTGGGACTGAGAGACTGAAAAACAGCTTCTATTTCAAGGCCACCAGAATGTTAAATAGCCATCACTAGCCCATTAGAGGCCTATATACTGTACATAGACTTGAAATCATTGGCCACTTTAATAAATGGAACTCTAGTCACTTTAATAATGTTTACATATTTTGCATTACTCATCTCATATGTACACTACTGTTCAAAAGTCATTTACAACATTAACAATGTCTACACTGTATTTCTGATCCATTTTTATTTTATTTTATTTGACAAAATATTATATTTTCTTTCAAAAACAAGGACATTTCTAAGTGACCCCAAACTTTTGAATGGTAGTTTATATACTGTATTCTATTATATTCTACTGTATCTTAGTCTATGCCGCTCTGACATTGCTCATCCATATGTTTATATATTCTTAATTCCATTCCTTAACTTAGATTTGTGTGTATTGGGTATATGTTGTGAAATTGTTAGATATTACTTGTTAGATACAGTGGGGTCAAAAAAGTATTTAGTCAGCCACCAAATGTGCATGTTCTCCCACTTAAAAAAATGAGAGAGGCCTGTAATTTTCATCATAGGTATACTTCAACTACGACAGACAAAATGAGGAAAAAAATCCAGAAAATCACATTGTAGGATTTTTTATAAATTTATTTGCAAATTATGGTGGAAAATAAGTATTTGGTCACCTACAAACAAGCAAGATTTCTGGCTCTCACAGACCTGTAACTTCTTCTTTAAGAGGCTCCTCTGTCCTCCACTCGTTACCTGTATTTATGGCACCTGTTTGAACTTGTTATCAGTATAAAAGACACCTGTCCACAACCTCAAACAGTCACACTCCAAACTCCACTATGGCCAAGACCAAAGAGCTGTCAAAGGACACCAGAAACACAATTGTAGACCTGCACCAGGCTGGGAAGACTGAACCTGCAATAGGTAAGCAGCTTGTTTTGAAGAAATCAACTGTGGGAGCAATTATTAGGAAATGGAAGACATACAAGACCACTGATAATCTCCCTCGATCTGGGGCTCCACGCAAGATCTCACCCCGTGGGGTCAAAATGATCACAAGAACGGTGAGCAAAAATCCCAGAACCACACGGGGGGACCTAGTGAATGACCTGCAGAGAGCTGGGACCAAAGTAACAAAGCCTACCATCAGTAACACACTACGCCGCCAGGGACTCAAATCCTGCAGTGCCAGACGTGTTCCCCTGCTTAAGCCAGTACATTTCCAGGCCCATCTGAAGTTTGCTAGAGAGTATTTGGATAATCCAGAAGAAGATTGGGAGAATGTCATATGGTCAGATGAAACCAAAATATAACTTTTTGGTAAAAATTCTACTCGTCGTGTTTGGAGGACAAAGAATGCTTGCATCCCAAGTTGCATCCCAAGGACACCATACCTACTGTGAAGCATGGGGGTGGAAACATCATGCTTTGGGGCTGTTTTTCTGCAAAGGGACCAGGATGACTGGTCCGTATAAAGGAAAGAATGAATGGGGCCATGTATCGTGAGATTTTGAGTGAAAACCTCCTTCCATCAGCAAGGGTATTGAAGAGGAAACGTGGCTGGGTCTTTCAGCATGACAATGATCCCAAACACACCGCCCGGGCAACGAAGGAGTGGCTTCGTAAGAAGCATTTCAAGGTCCTGGAGTGGCCTAGCCAGTCTCCAGATCTCAACCCCATAGAAAATCTTTGGAGGGAGCTGAAAGTCTGTTGCCCAGCAACAGCCCCAAAACATCACTGCTCTAGAGGAGATCTGCATGGAGGAATGGGCCAAAATACCAGCAACAGTGTGTCAAAACCTTGTGAAGACTTACAGAAAATGTTTGACCTCTGTCATTGCCAACAAAGGGTATATAACAAAGTATTGAGATAAACTTTTGTTATTGACCAAATACTTATTTTCCACCATAATTTGTAAATAAATTCATTAAAAATCCTACAATGTGATTTTCTGGATTTTCTTTTCTCATTTTGTCTGTCATAGTTGAAGTGTACCTATGATGAAAATTACAGGCCTTTTTCATCTTTTTAAGTGGGAGAACTTGCACAATTGGTGGCTGACTAAATAATTTTTGGCCCCACTGTATTACTGCACTGTCGGAGTCAGAAACGCAAGCATTTCGCTACACCTGCAGTAACATCTGCTCAACACGTGCATGTGACCAATAAAATTTGATTTGATTTGATTATTTATACAGTCTATTTTTAACAGGAATCAATTTCTGTGTAAACTGTAAAGCATAGAAACTTGTCCTGGAGGATACATATCCTATATTCTCTCGGTTTTCTGTTAACATTTCCTTTGGAGATGTAACAAGTGTGATTTCTTGATAAATCGTTTTTCTTGTCTGACGATGGTAATTAATGATAGATTCTGACGATAGCGATTTCTGACAGAAACAATTCCCCTGCTAGCTTCATTAGCCTAATTATTTCATATGAGAAGAAGTTCACTTATTCACTGAGTATACATGCAAATGGATTAGCTGCGCCACTCCTACAGTAGAGACCATATGGTAGTCTTATGTCTATTAGATAAGATTCTGAGATTCCCTCTTACTCCTTCCTCTGTTCCCCCTCTCTCTAATCCCATTGTTTTCACTCCTCATGGTCACAGTAGAAGAACATTGAAAGTGGTTGTGAATATTAATCACCAGTAAGAAAAATGATGTTGAAAAGACATCTAAAATACATATTTTCCAGATGGTCATGTTGGGTTCATTTTCAGTTCTGAATGAAAGTTTAAAATGTGTAGTTTAAAATACATGTTTGTGGGTTTGATTCTATGGACAAGTTTCAACGGCACATACATTCTCAATAAAGTAAGCATTATATCACAATAATAATTTCTTGATCCATTTAATATTGCAAAGAGGAGCGAACTGAAGATTGCAAAATGTTTATTATTGCTTCCAAATGTCACATGCACTTGCATCTGTCACTTTCGTAAAAGCTTTAAAACTGGTAGTGAGGATGCTCAAAGTAGTCCGACCTACAGAATAAACCAACACACCACTACAACAACATTCTCATTAAAGCTTACAGAAATATAATATTTCTTGCTATGACTGGGATATATTGTTGTTTATCTACATGCACTGACTGTAAATTGCTCTAGATAAGAGCGTCTGCAGAATGACAAAAATGTCATTATCATGGACATTTGAACAACACAGTACAGTACAGTAGAGTATTGTATGATACGGTATGGAACAGGGCAGTAGAGTTTTATAAATTTGATCACAGTACACTACAGTGGAGCTTAATTCAGTACAGTACTCTACAGTACGGTACAGTACAGTAGAGTTTAATTCAGTATAGTACAGTACAGTTTAGTTCAGTAGAGTAGAGTGCATTAGTGTAAAGTAGGGTATAATACACTACATTATACTGTACTATACTCTACTGTTCTGTACTCTACTGTACTGAACTATACTTTACTGTACTCTACTGTTCTCTACTGTATTGTACTCTACTCTACTGTACTATACTGTACTTTTCTTACCTGTACTGTTCTGTAATGTACTGTATGCTGCTGTGCTCTACTGTACTGTAATGTGCTGTCCAAACTTGTGAAACATAGATCTCCATTCAAGACCAGACCAAATCTGAACCAGACATAGATGCTGATGATTGGTTTAAAAATGACATGTTATGTATATGTTGAAATCAAGGCCGGTTCAGACCACACCAAAAAAAATACCCCAAAGTACAACCGGTTCGGACAGGACCAAAAAAAGACGTCCAAAAGACGCTTGCATCGCTACGTGCTTAGTGGGTCTGCAGTATGCCTCTTCATGTTGTCCTGCTGTGCTGTGTTCTGTGAAAGTGTTGTTACATCAGGGGTGTCACATCAGGGGTGTCAAACTCATGCCATGATTATTAGTGTCTGCTGGTTTCTGGTTTTGCCTTTCAATTAAGACCTAGACTACCAGGTGAGGGGAGTTCCTTGCTAATCAGTGACCTTAATTCATCAATCAAGATGTCCGTGGAATGAGTTTGACATGTGTGATAGATCAACCTTTGATGGACAATAAAAAGGAACTCCTATTTCCTAGTGCAAACCAAGGTCATTGCGCTTAGGCTACCGCATTAGATTAAAATAGTCTTATCACATTGATTATTAAATGTTAGAACCATATCATATTGTCTGTGTAATTGAAGGATTAATCAAATGTTCACCATTAATCTGAAGGATGTCATTTAAAGGAAAAATGTCCTCACGCAAGGAGAGTCTCCATAGACCAGAAATCTCTCTTTCACATCACCAGTAACACCATGCATTTTACACTACTAAGGCCATCTTGTGGCAGGACTGATGAACAGCCTCAGCTCTGGTCTACGCACTGTACCCTGTAAAAAGATTGTAGGACTGCAGTCTCATGCTAGGTGGCACTGTGACTCTATTATTGTAACTCTCAGCTATACAGTACATGGACGATATGAGAACTGATTTGTATTGGCAATGCATTTTCTCAAGTTTGGCAGTGAGAAAAGGTCAGTGATGCTATTTTAGGTTATAGTACATTTTGAAAGACTGTATAATCTTGTAACTGTCAGGAATATTTAGATGTTGACCAGTTTGAACTCATAATGTGTAGTCATAATGACTTAATCTGCAGGCTTTGTCATACCGTCTATTTTTCAAGCTTTTTGTTGTTGTAGTGAACAAATATGTGAAAAGTGTGTGTGTGTGTGTGTGTGTGTGTGTGTGTGTGTGTGTGTGTGTGTGTGTGTGTGTGTGTGTGTGTGTGTGTGTGTGTGTGTGTGTGTGTGTGTGTGTGTGTGAGATGAGGATTGTGCAAAGCTGTATTATTGCACAATGAGTAAGTATGCAACATGGTGCGGTGTAGTCCATGAGAGGGGATGAGGGGTTTCCTCCCATACCCCTCTTTCCTCAGTCAGGATTAGTGTGTAAATGCAACGATTCAGACACGGAGCTCTGATCAGCTGGTTAATACTGCTTTATCCCTCCCAACAACACACACACACACACACACACACACACACACACACACACACACACACACACACACACACACACACACACACACACACACACACACACACACACTTAATGTATGTACAGTACCAGTCAGACGCAGAGAGCAAAAGTAAACAGGGAAAACGCTTTAATGTCCTCTACAAAGTAACAAGTCCAAACATGGGTGAAGCCCTAAACCCAAAAGACAACGATACACCACAAACATAACAATAACAACAAGCCCACACAAACACCAGTGGGCAAAACGAACTTAAATAACACCCATCCCAAAACCCCAACAAGGAACAGGTGAAAACAATTAGACAAAAACAAACGAAAAGGAAAAAGGGATCGGTGGCAGCTAATAGACCGGCGACGACGACCGCCGAGCGCCACCCGAACAGGAAGGGGAGCCACCTTCGGTGGTATTCGTGACATACAGATGTAGGATCTTAATTTGAGCCAGTTTGCTACAGCAGAAAAAATTCTGCAGCAACAGGAAATTTGAATTATGATGTGGATTATAATTAATGGACATTTTGTTTTAAGGGAAAATCAAGTCAGGAAATTACAATCTTCAGAAACCTTATTAAAACTCAGGTACTCTACAAGTTCCTGAATTTCATCTGTACACACACTTGCACATACACACACACACAAACACACACACCTAGGCACGCAGAGGGACACACACACAAGTTTGTTTTACTATCCATGTGGGGACCAAACAACTGATTCCCATTCAAAGCCCTAACTACTAACCCTAATTCTAATACTAACCCTAATTGTAACCCTAACCCTAAAATCAAATCAAATCTAATGTCTTTGGTCACATGCGCCGAATACAACAGGTATAGACTTTACAGTGAAATGCTTACTTACGAGCCCATTCCCAACAATACAGAGTTTTTAAAAAGTTTGCTCAATAAAAAGGAAATAGTAACCGGAAAAAAACAATAATGAGGCTATATACAAGGAGAACCAGTATAGAGTCAATGTACAGGGGTACGAGGTTGTTAAGGTAGTTGATGTAATACAGTAAGTACATGTAAGTAGGGGTAAAAGTGACTAGTGACTAGGCAATCAGGATATATAATAAACAGAGTAGCAGTAGCGTGTGTGTGTGTGTGTGTGTTTGTGTGTGTGTGTGTGTGTGTGTGTGTGTGTGTGTGTGTGTGTGTGTGTGTGTGTGTGTGTGTGTGTGTGTGTGTGTGTGTGTGTGTGTGTGTGTGTGTGTGTGTGTGTGTGTGAGAGTGCAAGCATGCATTAAGCAATGTGGGCAATGTGTGTGGTGTCAATATGTGTGTCTGTGTGTGAGTTTTGTATGTGTGAGCCTATGTAGTGTGTTTAAGTGTAGGTGTGTGTGTGTTGGAGTGTCAGAGTAGTACTGTATGTGTGAGTGTGTGGGTAGAGGTGTGAGTACATAGAACCAGTGCAAGGAAGTTAGTGCAAAACATTCAGATAAAGAATTAAATAATAAAGGGGGTCAATGTAAACATTCCAGGAAGCCATTAGATTAACTGATCAGCAGTCTTATGGCTTTGGGTAGAAGCTGTTCAGTTGCCTTTTGGTTCCAGACTTGGCACTCCGGTACCAGTTCCTGTGCGGTAGCAGAAAGAGCAGTCTATGACTTGGGTGGCTGGAGTCTTTAACAATTTTAGGGCATTCCTCTGACACCGCCTGTTATAGAGGTCCTGGATGGCAGGGAATTTGGCCCACTACCCTCTGTAGTGCCTTGAGGTCAGATGCCAAGCAGTTGCCATACCAGACGGTGATGCAGCCAGTCAAGATGCTCAATCAAATGATCAAATGATCGGGGGAATGAATCTAGTACTAAATGCATACGCTACAGCAAGCTAGCACTGCAGTGCTGTTCATAAAATGTGGTGAGTAGTTGACTCAAATAGAGAAAGACAATAGTTGAACAGTTTTGAACAAATTAATTTCTTCAAAAATGAAGGAGAAGCAAGAGAGAAAGAGAGAGAGAGAGAGAACTAGCTATATGTAGTTGTATATTTTTTTAACTTTCAATTACTTAGCTAGCGAATACAGTTTGCTACAGTAGTTTAGCCTACTCAAACACCTGGCTCAAACAGAGAGGGATGCTATGTTAGCTAGCTGGCTATGGCTATCCAACACTGGAACTTTTCCAAGTCAAGGTAAGCTTTTGGTTTTATTAGTTTATTGCCACTGGGGCCCGCTGTTGTAACTGCAAAACTGCTTGCTGCTGACCAGTCATGTGCATTCATGGATGCCAAAGGAAGCCAGGCTTCCCCAAAACATTTACCAAGAGAAAAAGACAAAAACATATAAAATAATTTATGTTTTGTCTCTCTGTATTTTCGTAATTTTCCTTAAATTCGCAAGAGGCTGAATGTATCTCACCGGAGAAAGCAGCCGAGTGAGTTAAACAGCTCCCCCCTGTCTCTGTATGAGTAGGCCATCTGTCTGAAGCTGTCTGGTCATAAAGAGTATGGCGCTGTTGCAGCCTGTAGCATTGAATGCAAGGGAAGCCAGCGAGCATTTGGCCTCCCTTGATAAAAAAAGTATAGAATAGTAGCCAATCAGCATTGAGCTAAACTGAGTGAGCTTAACTGTGAATGGTCCTGGTGCACCAAAAAAAAGTGTCAAGGGAAGCTTGTTTGGATTTGGCTTCCCTCCTATCACATCGCATCAAGAGAAACACGTCATTGAAAGAGAATATTTGTATTGTTACATCTCGTTGTGTTGTTGTCCTCCGGTGACTAGCTAGCTAAAATGGTCCCTTTCCTAAATTAGCCATGAATGGAGATAAGGATTTGGACTTGAGGATGTAATTAGAATTTCTCTACAAGTAGAGTTAGTCAACATGTTTTTTCTAGTAGCATGAACACACACACAAACACACACACAGACACACACACACACACCACAAAACCGTGGTCAGCCACATCATATTTAGCTTACGTTGATTGGACTAAATTGTTTTTGGTATCTTTTAGTTGTCACTGTATTAGACTAAACTCTAGGTGATTTGATGATGTTGAAATGTTGAAGTTGAAATGGTGCTGGAATAGTGGAGGCAGCTCCTGTTTTCTTTGCGACTTGCGGTAACTCTCTGTGGTTTTAAATCAATAGTTGTTTAGTAGTCCGGAAATGTCAAACCTAAACCTAAAATACCCTTTTTCCTTGTGGGGACTGGTGAAATGTCACCACTTTTCCAAATCTTCCTTGTTTTACTATCCTTGTGAGGACAACTGGTCCCCACAAGTATAGTAAAACCAAAAACACACACACACACACACACACACACACCATGGATTATGTTAATCCTTGTAAAAACAAAGCAATATATTTCCTTTGTATAAGTCAAGCGTGGGATGTCCATCAGCATTTACATCAGGATTACAGGTTCATTTTCAAATATATCTCCTCCAACATTATCTAATGGGTCGTTCCACCAATTCGGTGCCTTTTGAGAAGTGCAACTTGGTAAAAACAAATGATAATAATAGACATTTGATTTCTCCTCATTTAAGCATTCTGTCATAAAGAGCACAAGTTCAACTCAATAAAAAAAATGTTTTCCCATTTAAAAAAAACTATGGTACCTGTTAAGTGACAAATAAAGTAACAGGGTTGACCATAATGGGGTTGACAATTTAATTTGAAATCAGCCATAAATCCCCTTCTGAAAAGGGAATGGAAGCTTGTTGTGTTCAACAGGGAGTGGCAGTTGAATGCAAGCTGCATAAAATTTAAATTGTTAAAACATTTCTAGCCTGTCAATCTGTGAGTAACAAGGTTGACGTGTTATCATCGACCTGTTCTGTTTTCCACCACAAAACACCAGCAACTAGCCAAATCAAATTTTATTTGTCACATACACATGGTTAGCAGATGTTAATGTGAGTGTAGCGAAATGCGAAATGCTTGTGCTTCTAGTTCCGACAATGCAGTAATAACCAACGAGTAATCTAACCTAACAATTCCACAACTACTACCTTATACACACAAGTGTAAAGGGATAAAGAATATGTACATAAAGATATATGAATGAGTGATGGTACAGAACGACATAGGCAAGATGCAGTAGATGGTATCGAGTACATTATATACATACAGTATGAGATGAGTAATGTAGGGTATGTAAACATAAAAGTGGCATAGTTTAAAGTGGCTAGTGATACATGTATTACATAAAGATGGCAAGATGCAGTAGATAATATAGAGTACAGAATATACATATACATATGAGATGAGTAATGCAGGGTATGTAAACATTATATTAAGTGGCATTGTTTAATGTGGCTAGTGATACCTTTTTTACATCAATTTCCATACATTTCCATTATTAAAGTGGCTGGAGTTGAGTCAGTATGTTGGCAGCGGCCACTCAATGTTAGTGGTGGCTATTTAACAGTCTGAAGGCGTTGAGATAGAAGCTGTTTTTCAGTCTCTCAGTCCCTGCTTTGATGCACCTGTACTGACGGGTGGTTGTTGTCCTTGATGATCTTTATGGCCTTCCTGTGACATCGGGTGGTGTAGGTGGAGGGCAGGTAGTTTGCCCCCGGTGATGCGTTGTGCAGACCTCACGACCCTCTGGAGAGCCTTACGGTTGTGGGCGGAGCAATTGCCTTACCAGGCGGTGATACAGCCCGACAGGATGCTCTCGATTGTGCATCTGTAGAAGTTTGTGAGTGCTTTTGGTGACAAGCCAAATTTCTTCAGCCTCCTGAGGTTGAAGAGGCGCTGCTGCGCCTTCTTCACAACGCTGTCTCTGTGGGTGGACCAATTCAGTTTGTCCTTGATGTGTACGCCAAGGAACTTAAAACGTATTACCCTCTCCACTACTGTCCCGTCGATGTGGATAAGGGGGTGCTACCTCTGCTGTTTCCTGAAGTCCACAATCATCTCCTTTGTTTTGTTTTGTTGACGTTGAGTGTGAGGTTATTTTCCTGACACCACACTCCGAGGGCCCTCACCTTCTCCCTGTAGGCCGTCTCGTCGTTGTTGGTAATCAAGCCTACCACTGTAGTGTCGTCCGCAAACTTGATGATTGAGTTGGAGGCGTGCATGGCCACGCAGTCGTGGGTGAAGATGGAGTACTGGAGAGGGCTAAGAACACACCCTTGTGGGGCCCCAGTTTTGAAGATCATCGGAGTGGAGATGTTGTTACCTACCCTCACCACCTGGGGGTGGCCCATCAGGAAGTCCAGTATCCAGTTGCACAGGGCGGGGACGAGACCCAGGGTCTCGAGCTTGATGACGAGTTTGGAGGGTACTATGGTGTTAAATACTGAGCTGTAGTCGATGAACACCATTCTCACATGGGTATTCCTAATGTCCAGATGGGTTCGGGCAGTGTGCAGTGTGGTTGCGATTGCGTCGTCTGTGGACCTATTTGGGCGGTAAGCAAATTGGAGTGGGTCTAGGGTGTCAGGTAGGGTGGAGGTGATATGGTCCTTGACTAGTCTATCAAAGCACTTCATGATGACTGAAGTGAGTGCTACGGGGCGGTAGTCGTTTAGCTCAGTTACCTTAGCTTCCTTGGGAACAGGAATAATGGTGGCCCCCTTGAAGCAAGTCGGAACAGCAGACTGGGATAAGGATTGATTGAATATGTCCGTAAACACACCAGCCCGCTGGTCTGCGCATGCTCTGAGGACGGGGCTGGGGATGCCGCCTGGGCCTGCAGCCTTGCAAGGGTTAACACGTTTAAATGTTTTACTCACATCTGCTGCAGTGAAGGAGAGTCCGCAGGTTTTGGTAGCGGGCCGTGTCAGTGGCACTGTATTGTCCTCAAAGCGAGCAAAAAAGTTATTTAGTCTGTCTGGGAGCAAGACATTCTGGTCCGCAACGGGGCTGGTTTTCTTTTTGTTATCCGTGATTGACTGTAGACCCTGCCACATAACTCTTGTGTCTGAGCTGTTGAATTGCAACTCTACTTTGTCTCTATACTGACGCTTAGCTTGTTTGATTGCCTTGCAGAGGGAATAGCTACACTGTTTGTATTGTTTCCAGGCATGTTTCTGGTCACCTTGCCTTGGTTAAAAGCAGTGGTTCTCGCTTTCAGTTTCGCGCGAATGCTGCCATCAATCCACGGTTTCTGGTTTGGGAATTTTTTTATCATTGCTGTGGGTATGACATCGCAGATGCACTTTCTAATGAACTCGCTCACCAAATCAGCGTATTCATCAATGTTGATGTTGGACGCAATGCGGAACATATCCCAATCCACGTGATCGAAGCAGTCTTGTAGCGTTGAACAGACCTGAGCGCGGGAGCTTCTTGTTTTAGTTTCTGTCTGTAGGCTGGAAGCAACAAAATGGAGTCGTGGTCAGCTTTTCTGAGAGGAGGGCGGGGGAGGGCCTTATATGCGTCGCGGAAGTTAGAATAACAATGATCGAGGGTTTTACCAGCCCTGGTTGCACAATCGATATGCTGATACAATTTAGGGAGTCTTGTTTTCAGATTAGCCTTGTTAAAATCCCCAGCTACAATGAATGCAGCCTCAGGATATGTGGTTTTCAGTTTACATAGAGTCAAATAAAGTTTGTTCAGGGCCATCGATGTGTCTGCTTGGGGGGGAATATATACGGCTGTGATTAGAATCGAAGAGAATTCCCTCGGTAGATAATGAAGTCGACATTTGATTGTGAGGAATTCTAAGTCAGGTGAACAGAAGGACATGAGTTCCTGTATGTTGTTATGATCACACCACGTCTCGTTAATCATAAGGCCAAGAAGCCTAGATTCAGCTCACCTGCTTTTACACAATGATTTGATTATTAGATGTCATTATTTATATTTGTTTCTTTTGAAAAAACATTTTTCAAATGGAATAGTTTTATCATATTAAAACAAGAGTTCCGTTCACATAACAGAGTTGAGCTTAAAATGAGGTACAGAGGTAATAACTAATCACATTCAAATAATAATCATTTTCAGAAATTACTTTGTCAAAGCAACAAAATAACTAGACATTTACCATGATGGTGAAAACCTGGAGATATGTTAGGGTTAAGTGGGTTAAAATCTTCCTAGAAGTCACAGAGGGTGTACGGAGGGAAATGTCAACTTGTGGAATTTTGGCACTTTAGCAATTCTTTATTCATATAAAGAATCTGATTGATTGAATTCTCCATGTGGTCTATATTAAATGGCACTTCATTTAATGTAACAGGCTTTTATAACTCAATATTGGTGCACTATTTCTACTTAAAATATCAAAGGGATGCAAAATGCACTCATTTTGTGGAACAACCCAACACTGAACTGACATTTATATTGGACTGGGTGCACATTTGGTGTGAAAATTGTGTAGCAGCACAAGTTGTTGGTACTAGTGGATGATGTGAGGCAACTGACCACTAAGGAGCTCTTAGACCTCTCCCACCTCTGACTCCTGACCCCAGATGATCTAATGACCACAGTAAACGGACTTCTCAATGGGTGGTTTTATCTCAGGCCAGTACAGAGGGTGGATAGACAGATAGACAGAGAGAACACTGGGCAACCTATTGGACAGAAATATACAGTGGCGTGTATTCATGGATTTCCAAAGGAAGCCAGGCTTCCCCAAAATATACAGTATACCAAGATTTTTTAAAAATATATATAACATAATTTATCTTTCGTCTCTCTGTGTTTCATAATTTGACTTTAATTTGGCAGAGGCTGAATGTATCTCACCGAAGAAAGAATCAGACCAAGTAATACAGCGCCCCTCTGTCTCTGTATGTGTAGGCCATCTATCTGATGCTGTCTGGTCCTAAAGAGTATGACATTGTTACCGCACACAGCTAGTATAAAATAATAGCCAATCAGTGTTGAGCATTTTAGTCAGGTAGCCTATAGGACAACAAAAAATAAAAGAGTGTACTGTATGACAGAGTCATAGATCATTTTGTCAACATCAAAGAGAAGGAGGATGGCCTTGGTGTTTCTCTACAAGTCAGGTGAGTCAACATGTTTTTTCTACTTGCACGAACGCATGCACACACATACACACACACGCACACATAAATCAGAACCATGGACATTCACATCATATTGAGCTTAGATTGGACTAAATTGTTTTGGGTATATTTTAGTGGTACTGTATTAGACTAAGCAGAGGTGATGTGATGATGTTGAAATGTTAAAGTTGAAATGGTGCTGGAATAGTGGAGGCAGCTTGTTTTCTTTGACTTGCGGTAGCCTAACTCTCCTTGGTTCGAATAGTTGTTTAGTGGTCCGAAAATGTTGGAAACATTAACTTTCTTGATCATTCTGTTGGTCATGTAACTGTTTGTTACATGCAATGTGCTTTGTGGAATTTACCGGACAGATGTTGCTCTCTGGTTTTGTGATGAAACAAAGGTGTGGTTAAATTTATTCTGCCACTGTACATTCTTATTGTCTCAGCCTTCGACTTATATATCACGGTGGCAAGGCATATGTACTAACAGGTAATATAGCAAACAACGCAATTATCACAACACATAGTTTGTAATGTGGCTTTTTTTTGGGGCGGGGGGGTGTTTGGCTTCTCCAGTGATTTTACCCATGCACCACTACTGTAAATATATAGACTTTATCCACTCTTTCCCTATCTTCCATTCTTTCTTTCTCTTTCTCTCACTTTCTCTTTCACTTTCTCTCTCTTCTCCGTGTCTCTCTTCTATCTCTCTTTTACTAATCTCTCTGTTTCTCATCTCCACAGTGCTCATGTTAACTTTACCTCTCTCTTGGGTCTTCTCATGTCTCTCCATTGCTCTCCTCTAGTAAAAGAGCCCATCTGTCCCTCCTCTCCTGTTCCGTTTTCTGTCACTGCTACAGTGGAGGAACTGCTACAGTGGAGGGGGTTACCAGGGTCAGAGTCAACACACCCCGCTGCCACAACCCAACACTAAAACCTCTCACCCCACATGCACACACACACATCCTACACATCATCCCTCCCCCTCCTGCCTCATCCCTGTGTTGTGTTGCCCCCACCCCTTCCCTTCATCCGCTTGTCTTTCCAAATAGCCTTGATCATCATCAGCCTCTACTACATCACCCGCCCAGTGTGTGTGTGTGTGTGTGTGTGTGTGTGTGTGTGTGTGTGTGCGTGTGTGCACGCGCGTGTTTGCGTGTTTATGGGCGTGCCGGCTTGTTTGTGTGTGTGTGTGTGCGTGTGTGCATGCCTACGTTTCTGTGTGTGTATGTGTGTGTGTGTGTGTGTGTGTGTGTGTGTGTGTGTGTGTGTGTGTGTGTGTGTGTGTGTGTGTGTGTGTGTGTGTGTGTGTGTGTGTGTGTGTGTGTGTGTGTGTGTGTGTGTGTGTGTGTGTGTGTGTGAGGGAAAGAGAGAGAACTGAGCCCAGTTGAATTGTACAGGATTATTATAACAGCGACTCAGTGAGGAAAGCCTGCCTGCCCTATGAGGCCAGCCACCTTAATCACCAACCTTTATCCTACTACAATCCAGCCTCCACACATCCACTCTTTCATTAAGAGCCAGCCGATGGATTAGTGTAGCTAAAACAAAAGATGGAGAAAGAGATGAGAGATGAAGTGGAGGGTAGGGAGAGAGGATAGGGGTAGAGTTGGAGTGTTGAACAGGTGAAAGAAAATAAAGAGGGCAACTTGGCTTGTCTGTTGATATTTCTCTGTAAAGTAACCATTCATAACCTTCACTCAGCCCGTCAGTGAGACAAACAATAAAGGTATAGTATAATATATTTTGTCTGCTCTGTATAAAATATTTGTTCACTAGAGGTCTGAGATCTCTATACACTGAGTGTGAGGGCAGATGGACTCCACTGTTAGTGATAGTGACATCGTGTCTCTCAGGGAAGAGTGAGCAGGGACTCTCTCTCTCTCTCTCTTTGTTTTCTCTCTCTCTCCCTCTACCTCTCACCCTCTCACCCTGTCTCCATCTCTCCATCTCTCCTGGGGAGTAGCTACAGGTCACACACCCTGAGGCTGAATCAGAGCACATGTGCCTCTACATAACAGTCCTGTGATAAAGCCTGGACATTATCATTGAATTAGACATACTCAGGTACTGTAAGCTAAAATAGAGTGCAATTCACAGGAGGCTGCTGAGGGGAGAACAGCTCATTATAATGGCCAGAACAGAGCAAATGGAATGGCATCAAACACCAGTATTTGATACCATTCCACTTATTCCATTCCAGTCATAGTGGGGGTGATTAACTGGGGTAAGATGCTAAACCTTCCCTGGCTGTATTCAACTATATACTGTATGTCTGGACGTAGTAAATTACTCTTGGACTAGGCATGACTATTTATTTCCACCTTCTCTAATACTGTTGTCAGGTTTTAGTTCCATTCATCAGCTTACGGTTTTGAATGTTGAATGTAGCTAGAAAAGATAACCAACAGTGGAACCCACGATAACCTCTTTTGTCTTCTTGTCAGTCAGATTCTGAATAATGTATTCCCAGCAACACACCCCCAATAAATACACACAAACCCTTGTCAAATGAGAACAACACTTGCTGCATCACCATCTTCCACCAGTCTATGTTTTGTGTGTGTGTGTGTGTGTGTGTGTGTGTGTGTGTGTGTGTGTGTGTGTGTGTGTGTGTGTGTGTGTGTGTGTGTGTGTGTGTGTGTGTGTGTGTGTGTGTGTGTGTGTGTGTGTGTGTGTGTGTGCGTGTGTGTGTGTAAAGTTATGTGTCATTCCAATAATTAATGAAGAGGAATGGCATTGTTTGGAGGCGGCGATATGATGGGGTGTAGCTCACCCTCCCCTGCATTTGGCTCCCTAGCTGCCCATCAGAAAAATGTCCATCCCCTCTGTTTCTCCCAGCTGTCTTTCCCTCCAGAGCCAGCAACCTCAGCATAATGCAGGGTCAGTGGTCAAGAGAAAGAACAGGCTGCGTTTACAATGGACCCACGCTGGCCATTTCACAACCAAACTCCCTTTCCCATGTTTCATGTCTCTCTAGGCCTAGAGGTGTGTGTGTGTGTGTGTGTGTGTGTGTGTGTGTGTGTGTGTGTGTGTGTGTGTGTGTGTGTGTGTGTGTGTGTGTGTGTGTGTGTGTGTGTGTGTGTGTGTGTGTGTGTGTGTGTGTGTGTGTGTGTGTGTGTGTGTGTGTGTGTGTGTGTGTGTGTTTGTGTGTCAGGGGGTGGTCACTGAAGTACTCTCATTAGAAACATAGTCCCATCCCATCATCTTCTCTGCTCCCTCTCACCTCTCTCATTGCGTCTCACAACCTCTTACATATCACTTCCACCCACACTACCCACAACCACCATAATTGCAGCAGTTGGTCCTTGACTGTCTTTCGACATAGCAAGACTGATTCATTAAAGCAAACCCACTTATAGAATTTCAAACAGAAAAACTTAGTTTAAATGGTTTTAATGGATAACGTTTTTGTTCAAAAATTCAATCCAAAGTTAATCATCTTGAGGAACATTTTTTCGTTTTTTTATATTTGGCAATGGAGAAAGTGTCTGAACAGAATGATATCTCTAATAAGTTACACCGTGATCAGATTTTGTAATTGATATTTGTTATTGTCATTACAACAGCAGACATTTCTCACTTCCTCATGGGCAGTTTTCTCTCTGGTCCTCAGCTACGCTAGCAATATATATGAGAATATTTTTCCGTGTGAAACAGGGAATAACTGACCACAAAGGAGAAATGGACACAGAAGAGAGAAAACAGATACACTATCAGAGTCAGTCAACAATGTAACAGGGACAGCACAAGTAGAGAAGGCCAAGACCAAACACATATATAAAGGATAGACACAAAATGACTAACAGCAGTTCATATAAATATTACATTAGAGAATAAATAAATGCATGTGAATGATGTGCTTCATGTTCCGAGTGCTGGTCAGAAGTGCTCAAGCTGAGGTCTTTCTTCAAGTCAGCCTTTCCACCTATAGGACCCACTCCTCTTGTGAACCCCTTGGAAATGGTCAAGTAGTGAGGTGCCTTTTAGCTTAATTGGTGTTCAGAAACAACCACAGCAAACAAGCGGTTTAATGTCAATCATGAGCTGATTTTGACAGTGTTGAGCACTAACCTTTACAGTACACAAATGTAAACAACAATCCACTTTCTACTTTTTACTAAGTAACTACCCAGTTGTTCACAACGATGGGCTGGTTTCACAGTGTTTAGTACTAAGATGGGTCTCTCATATCAAAGTCAGATTTCTCCCAACATCTCAGCCATTGGTCAAGATGGAGCCAGTTGGGGAAGTGTGTTGTTGGGGAGAGTCTCATCTGCCCCATCTGTCCTCTCTACGCCTTAATCCCCATAGACGGTGCCCATCTGTGGGGGTGCCATGTGAGGAGGGCGGTATGAATCATAGGGCATCTCCAGGGGCACCTGGTAGCGGGCGCTCTGGTACAAGACCTGTCCCTGGGGGCCTGTCAGGCCGATGGAGGAGGGGGGGTAGTGGTGAGGGGGAAGATAGTGGGGCGAGGACTCCTGCTTGAGCACTAGGTTACTGCCAATGCTGAGCGGGGGCGTGGGGGGGCCATCGTAGGGAGGGGTGCCTACCCCACTGTTACAGTCGTTAGGGGAGTGGCTCTCGTAAGCCCCTCCCTTCATCCCTCTCAGGTGGAGTAGGTGGGCGGAGTCCAGTGTGCCGTAAGGCGGGCTGGGCAGGCCGGGGGAGGAGTAGCTGATTGGTCCAACGGCCATTCCCACCCCTCCCAGGATTGTGGGTCCTCCTCTCCCCCCTTGCCTGTCTTCAGGCCTCTCCTCGATATGCCCCCCAGGCCCCAGCTGCAGACAGCCAGCCAGCAGGTTGCTGGTAGGCTGGGAGAGGCCTTTACACAGGGTTTCCATAAAGGCCCTGCTCTCCGTGGACTGGTCCCCCTCCAGGGCTTCAGACAGGGCACATATGTAGTTGCGGGCCAGCCGCAGGGTCTCGATCTTAGACAGTTTCTGGGTCTTAGAGTGGCAGGGCATGATGCTGCGCAGGTTTTCCAGAGCGTCGTTCAGCCCATGCATCCTCGAGCGCTCCCGGGCGTTAGCCTTCACACGCCGCGCCTTGAAGCGCTCCTGCCGGGCCTTGGTCATCCTCTTCCTCTTGGGCCCTCTGCGTTTGGGAGCGTTCACATCTCCATGGTCCTCCTCTTCCCCTTCCTCTTCATCCTCCTCCATGTCCTCACTGCCCAGCTCCCTGCCCAGGTGGCCCATTCCACCCGGTCTGTAGCGGTGTGCTGTGATTGGCTCGTCTCCGTCTGGGGAGCTCACGTCATCATCCATCCACTCCAGAGAACTGACTAGCTCCGCCCCCTCGCTGGGCCTCCCGTACAACTTGGCCATCATGGTCTCCTGGAAACGAAAACACACTAACATTAGCAACAGTTTTGACCTTAACATAAACCATTTTTTATGAAGATTTTTAGGCCAAATGAGGCTCATCACAACTCTACACTTTTACATGTTTTGTCTATACTTTCCAAAGCTAAGTGAATTGAGAGTAGGTTTTCTTTGACTGTGTAGACTGACAGATGCTGGGACATTGACCCTAGCTGGTTTTGAGGACCAGACCAGGACCAGTCTATTTATAGCAGTCTTGTCCCGCAGCCTAATGAGTTCTACTGACCTTGTGTGGCCGACTAGTCTCAAGATGAGATGAGAGCTAGGTCATGACTGATCTTCGTTAACCCAGAACTAAAATCTTGGGTAATTTGGTTTTATGTTTACTAGTCTGTCCATGAGATTAGGTCAGGACTATAGCCTCAGCCTGCTTACTCTACAATCTACTTAAGACTGTGAGCAATTATCTAAGCTAAGGCCTTAATGACCAGTTTGTAACAGCACATTGGGGGTTCTTTGAATATTTTAGGGATTTTTATTTTGATGATTCTCCTGAAGCATGCTGCTGTCATATGTAATACTTCCGATATACTACATATTATATCCATATTGACTATACATCCCATCCCATCCCATTATATATATATACTGCGGACTCCCACATTGCTCATCTTAATATTTCTATATTTCTTAATTCCATTATTTTAATTTAAAAAAAACACTTTATGTGTATTGTTGTGTATTGTTATATATTGCTGTACTGTTGGAGCTAGGAACACAAGCATTTCGCTACACCTGCAATAACATCTGCTAAATATATGTATGGACCAATAAAATGTGATTTGATTAGCCTACAAGGATTAGTGTTTAATTTTTCTATTATTTCTCCGTTTTCTTTCTCTATGCATTGTTGCCTTAAGTAAGCATTTCACTGTTAGCCCACACCTGTTGTTTACGAAGCAAGTGACGAATAAAAAAATTCAGCACCATGGTCACGTGGACAGTGGACAGCTCCTATAGTGCTACTCTCTCCTGCTCAGGTCCTGCCGCTCTCGTGCTTCAGGTGTCAATCACCGCTAATGAAGGGATTATACTGCACATGAGGATCAACATGTTACTGAATGGCTATGAGCCTGTAGGATACACAGTCTGCCTATGAGCGTTTAAACCATTAAAAACAAATGTACCCCGAATCAAATCCGTACCCTCCCCCTAAAAAGGTTTTAGAGGGTTTTAATCCGAGGGGAAACTTGATCTCGGGGGACTTCTAAACTCTGTAATTCCAGGCTTTTAGGTCGCGACGGGCGCCGGGATGGACTCTCAATCTGGGCCATTGCGGGATTTGCTCCCTCCGTGGATGAAGCGGCAACATGGGATTAACTCAAGGTTAGACTACATTCCCGGATCAGTGACAGGGAACGCAGAATAATTCATGTACAGTATAACTCTGCGACAAATTGTACTCGGCTGATTGTGTTCTGTGTTTATGGTTACGGTAATGATTCATTAGGATTCAGGATAGGATTCATTAGGAGTTTTCATTGTAGGTCTGCCCATATTTTGAAACTTGTGGAAAATGAATTGTATTTTTGAGCCTATTAGATGCTGACCTATAGGCCTATTTGAAACTATTTATTGGTTTTAAAGAAATTTGTCCACAACTGTGTGTGTCATATATTTTTATTCCAGACCATAATTTAGCTTGCTGAATGATAACCTATAGCATAATTCCGTGCACTTATTAGCCATTTGGACCATCTTTATAGCAACAATCGTATGACCAAAGTGATTCTGAAGCATGATGAGCTGGTGGGGTAACTGTCTTTGTATATATAATTACGGATTTAAGTATAGGTTTACACCTGATAAAATGTTCCCGTTAAGATTATGCCAGGCACATTTTTGGAGCAGTAAACCTAGTGTCTAATAATCATGTCACAGTTTTTGGAATCCTAAATTAGATAATCGATTATAACAATGTATTCATGTCTGTAGCCTATAATGCCTTAACACTTATCCTATGAGAGTAAAACATTGACATTAATTAAAATGAGAAAGATGAGGTTGGCCTACCTGCTGTTTGAAATAACGCTCCTAAGGACCTCCTGTGTGTTCTTGTTGGCTGTTGAGCAGGCGTAGTCTATAGGTTACTACTATCTCACCTTTCTACAGGGAGGAAAACCTTCTATCCATCAACTAGCCTAAAGCACTCAGTCTTTATTAACTTTCTCCCCTGCGTCTCCTACACAGTTGTTGTCAGTGTTCCATCCCAGAGTGTAGCATCTCTGCGGGTCACCCGGCCGGGGTCCGGGGTTTAAGGCTCCGACCCATGCACAGGCTCCTCCTCCAACTCTCTCATCCTCTCGCATCCAATTCATCTGCGCTCAAGAGCGCGCGTGGGCGGCCCTTGGTCGTTAACAAAAAAAGTTAACCAGCTTTGATTAGATTGATAGCCTGTAGGCCTGAACTCTTATAGCTCGTGACATTATCTATATTAGAATATTTTCATAGTTGCAATCGTTTTTAGTTTTGTATTGTTTGTATCATCAGTCTGTTTCGACAAATAAGCAGCGCAACTTTTGCATAGAGAGAAGGAGCGGCACGCTCTGTAATTATGAGTTTAACCGATTAAGATAGTTTGCGGTTGCGAATGAGAAGTGTTCGCGCCATCCCCGTCCATTCATACATCCTGGTGTGCTGAGCTAATATTGGCGTCCGGCTCATTGCACCCAATAACGCTCATTAAATTGGGCTCTAGAGACACCTCTCGCGAGACGGGACATGCGCTGTGCCTTAGTGAAGACCTAAAGTGAAGGACAGCGCATACTAACCGAATGGAGACAGGCTATCTCGGTACAAGTGGGCTATTACTTGTGCACATTGCTTAACTTGGACTGAATAGGTGCCCACTCGTTTTGGGTGCCAGTGTTGGGCCGAAAATCTCCCACCTGACAGTTCTAATTTCCTTAATTTAGTCAAATACTTTCGGTGACACACATCAGAGTCAAATACTTTCCATAGAAGGAACAACCGAAATTAATAATTCATGTATGTGTGTTAAATTAAACAGAGGGAGTAAAATGTTGGCAAGCAATAAACATTTCAGAACAACTACGGCTGAATTACACTTTCAGAAATACTAGTCGAACAAGACATAGGAGAGATGAAGAATTTTGGCAGAGAGATTTTTTTATAGACTAATACAAAATCAGTAGCGGATTTAGGTACGGGCGACATGGGCCCGTACCTGACAAGGGGGAGATTTTCAGCACAACACCGGTACTGTTTATATTCAGGTGCAAGAGCTCCATAATACGTTTGAGCTAATATTCTATAAGAGGAACCTATGTGTTGTGATAATTGCGTTGTTTGCTCTGTAACCTGTTAGTTCATATGCCTTGACACCATGATACAGTATTTAGGCAGGCCTAAGGCCGAGACAATAAGAAGACAACGTGGCAGAATAAATTCAACAACCTTCCTGAAGTCAGGAACTGCAACAGCATGGTCACCAACAGCATGGTCAAACAAGTTCATTTGTCCAATATTTCCGGACTGCTAAACTATTGATTTAGAACAAAGGAGAGTTACCACAAGTCACAAAGAAAACATGCGCTGCCTCCACTAATCCAGCACCATTTCAACTTCAACATCATCTAATCACCTATGCTTAGTCTAATACAGTGGCAACTAAAATATACCAAAAACGATTTAGTCCAATCATCATAAGCTAAATATGTTGTGGCTGTCCATGTGCCTGTCCATTCACTGTGTGTGTATGTATGTGTGTGTGTGTGTGTGTGTGTGTGTGTGTGTGCTTGCAAGTAGAACAAAAACATGTTGACTCACACTAGTTGATTTGTAGAGCAACGCCAGCAAATCCATACTCCCCTTTTTATTTTTTTTTATTTTTATTTTTTTATACCTTTATTTAACCAGGCAAGTCAGTTAAGAACACATTCTTATTTTCAATGATGGCCTGGGAACAGTGGGTTAACTGCCTGTTCAGGGGCAGAACGACAGATTTGTACCTTGTCAGCTCGGGGGTTTGAACTCGCAACCTTCCGGTTACTAGTCCAATGCTCTAACCACTAGGCTACGCTGCCGCCCCTGTTGCCTAAATGGTCTATGATACTGTCTTACAGTACAGACTTTTAGTTTTTGGTGTCCTAGGCTACCTAGGCTACCTGGCAAAAATGCTTGCTTGCTAGCCTGACTTCCTTACATGGGCAATGATGTGCCAGGCCTACTACATCTAGCTACATATTGAACTTCCATTCTCTCAGTCCAGGGGCACAATCCAATCTATGAATTCATGGTTGGATCAGAATCACCTTTATAATCATTGGACAGTATGGAGAATTAAAATCTCAAATCCCTATCTCAATCCATGGCTGATTTAGGAAAGGGCCCATTTTAGCTAGCTAGCCACCGGAGGACAACAACACAACGAGATGCAACAATATTTTTATTTTATTTGAATGACGTTTGGATTCTGGTGATGTGATTGGTGTGAAGCCAAATCCAAGCTGACTTCCCATGACACTTTCTTTTGGTGAGCCAGGACCATTCACAGTTGAGCTCACTCAGTTTAGCTCACTGCTAATTGTCAATTTTTTAAATACTTTTTTTAATTAAGGGAGGCCAAATGCTCTCTGGCTTCCCTTGCATTCAATGCTAGTTATGTGGGTTTCTGGAGCATCAGCATTTGTGGATTCAATTACAGGATCAAAATGTCCAGAAACAAGGAACTTTCTTCTGAAACAGTCTATTCTTGTTCTGAGAAATGAAGGCTATTTACCATGCGAGAAATTGCCAAGAAACTGAAGATCTCGTACAACGCTGTGTACTACTCCCTTCACAGAACAACTCAAACTGGCTCTAACAAGAATAGAAAGAGGAGTGGGAGGCCCCGGTGTACAACTGAGCAAGAGGACAACTACATTAGAGTGTCTAGTTTGAGAAACAGATGCCTCACAAGTCCTCAACTGGCAGCTTCATTAAATAGTACCCGCAAAACACCAGTCTCAACATCAACAGTGAAGAGGCGACTCTGGGATATACTGGCCTCCTAGGCAGAGTTCCTCTGTCCAGTGTTTGTTATTTTGCCCATCTTAATCTTTTATTTTTATTGGCCAGTCTGAGATATGGCTTTTTCTTTGCAACTCTGCCTAGAAGGCCAGCATCCTGGAGTTGCCTCTTCACTGTTGACGTTGAGACTGGTGTTTTGCGGGTATTATTTAAAAACAAGGACATTTCTAAATGACCCCAAACTTTTGAACGGTAGTGTACATTCAGCCTCTTTCGAATCGAAGGACATTTATGAAACACAGAGAGACAGACGAAAGATAAATGAGTTAGTATGTGGGTTTTTTCCATTTTTCTTCATCAATTTTTTGGGGGGAGGCCTGTCTTCCCTTGGCATCCATGAAAACACGCTACTGTGTCTGTATAGACTTTACATTCAATAGATACAGTGTGTGATTGTGTGAGGGACAGATAGAAAGACATTGGGCGAAGTGCTACCTTCCCATGAGAAAAATGATCACATGTGCTCATGTTGGAGAGGTGGGGAGTGAGGGGTTGCATGGGGGGACTGTCTGTGCACCCAATGGATGTGTCTCACAGTCCCCAGCCGACCCCCCCCAATCTCCCTCACCTCCCCCTGGGTCCCGCCTGTCCTACTCCACACCTGCAACCCAGAATGGGAATAATTTAGCCAGGCCTTGCTCTTCCCCAGAGTGGGAATAACCTGGAAATATCCTATCTGAGGCCTCACGCTTCCAAATAGCCTCACTTTGGCAGACACCTGAGAAAACTATGGGTAACACAGATTAAGAGAAAATAAAGACTTCAGTTATCTGGAGCAGAATAAACCTGGAGCAAAATAAAGCAGGATAAATATCCCTATGTCACAAGTGGTAAAAAGGTATCTATGATTGCTGTCATGTCCCCTGGTCCCCTTAGTGTTGGTCATGCACTATGAACTTCTCTGACAGATGGCTCATACTTCCTTCCTCTCCCCCATTTTCTCTCATTAACTATCTGATAGTTGCTCAGCACTTCTCATCTGACCTAACGTTGATCCCTAAGGACCCTCCCTACTCACCTTGTGTAGGTATGTTTGTATGTTTGCTTGAGAGGGCAGCGGCTTCAGCTGCAGAAAGCAGAGCACAATCCCCACTCTCTAACACACAAACACACACACACATACACCCCCTAGGCACACGACCTCTTCCTGAATCCCCAGCAGTCCCGTTTACAATTACAGTGGGGAGAGGGGGCTGTGTCCATCTGTCAGACTGGGAGTCCTATGAGAGATCCCAATACCCCAATGAGGCAGGAGGAGAGCGCACGTTTGTGCTTGTGTGTGTGTGCGTGTGTGTGTGTGTGCATGTGTGTGTGCATGTGTGTGCGTGTGTGTGTGTTGGTGGAGGGTTGGGGATTGGGGATTGGGGGTCGTGATTGGTCTGGAAAGGCTGCATGTGTAATTATAATTAGGCCTAAGTTTTAAATGCTTTTATTCACAATATCACATATCAGAAATTATGCTATTACAATTATGCTATGTGTAAAATTGATTTTCTTTCACATTTTATTTGACAGTAACATATCACAATCACCACTTCACATAATACATGTGGCCCTCACTGTCCCATTCCCTAAATTCTCTTCAAACACTTTTAATGTTCTGAATAGGGACGACAATAGGCTCATCATATTGTTAATTATAGAGCATTCAGAAAGACAAACAAACCTCCAGAGAATGAAAGTTACTCTGAGTTTCATGGTCCCTGATCAGCTTGGAAGTTCCACTACGCAACACTTGAACCTCTCTCCATCCCAAGCCCTGAACGTTCTGGTGATCTGGACCATGTGTCTTTATACCAACCATTCTATTGATGAGGCTGTTCCACGGGGCCACAAAAATAGATACCCCCCCAGCTACACCCCAAACCCCCTTAACCCTTCCCTTAACCCTCCCTTGGCCCCCTGCGGTGCGCGCTCATTGGCCGACCGCCTTCAGGCGTCCCTTTTCCACGGGCCCATTGTCTGGCCCAGTAAGCTGCTTTGTTTCTGCGTGGGCAGCTGGACCATCCCGCTCAGCCATTAGCCACGACACGCTAAAGAGAGCGGGATAATATAATTACAAAACAAAAGTCAGGTGGCTAGTAGTTCTGCCAGGGGGAGCCCATTTGGGGGGCTATGTGTGGAGGGGTTGGCGGGTGGCCAGCTATAATTAGATTATGAAGTTTTGAGAGCGACAAAAGAAACAATTGAATATTTTTCTCTCTCTTGCCCCAGTGTGGTTTAATTTGATTCCATCTTGGGTTCAAAAACAGAGGACATTTACTCTTCTAATTTTCAGAGTCACCTGCCCAGAAAATATATGGTCTGACAAAACTGACCTGGAGAAATTCCTCACAGAGCATATCTTTCTTGTCAAATTGATGTGAGACTGAGACTGTTTGTGGAGGTCCAAATCAGATGAATTCCTGAAAGGCGGTGTTTTTAGCATGAAGTCACTGGCCTTGTGTTCTCGCTTGGCATGGACGCTAACATACCGGGGGACTATGGGATCAGAAGCAGATCCATCTCCTCTAATACTTTCTTTAAACAGGGGTGCAAGCGTGTGCCCCTGTTCTGTCGGCAGACCCAGAGTTTATCCCGTTAGTCACCCTGGATGAGTGAAAGGGTAAACTCGATCTCCCCATCCCAGCTGGAAGCAGCCTTACACACATGCAGATCCACACACCCAGCTGGGGTGGGACAGCTGATAGGAAAAGGTTTAGCTAGTGGGTACTGTTTGGAGTAGGTCAAGCAGAATAGGATCTGCTAAATCTGTTTTTGTTTCTATTCGTTTACATTTGTTTGTTGGTGAGGGGTGCAGGAGACCGCATTTGGTTTTTGTTTGGGTAAGACAGTAAGCGATTGTGTCATATACATACGTGCTTTAGTGGTGGGGTGTCACCATTGTGCCGGCTCTAGGGGCGTGTAAATGCCCATTTTCAGCCCCGTTGGGCATAGTTTGAGCATGCCCTCAGAAGTGCATAGGATTCTCATATCCTACACATGTTTTCATTGCTTGACTAACTGCTTGGTGTTGGACTATTCTTGATCATCTTGGACAAGTTCTGGCAAATATGGTTGTGAAACATTACAACCTGAACTTCTTTTTGAGCTCACCTGATTTATTAGAATCTTCATTCTTTGAGAATAAAATAACAAATAATCATGAGCAAAAATGTCAAGAGTCCCAAAATTGAATGGTATGTCACCTTTGCTTTATTACTACAAAATGTATGCACTCACTACTGTAAGCCTCTCTTGATAAGAGCGTCTGCTAAATTACTCAATTGTAAAATTACAACATCTATGTTTTGCACCTACATTTATAGTGAGACAATACATTCATACTATATTAACTTAAATTAGGATGAATTGTCCCATTGACAAAAATTTGACTCTTTTACAAATACAAGTTCTGATTGAAATGCTCCTGCGTATCAGGACTAAAATTGAACATGGTTTAGTTCGATGTGGGATGTGATGACAGACTGTTGGTAGCTTGTTGAATGCTGAGTGGCCACTGTGTGCTTCAGTTCTAGGGCGTGGCAGGGAAGGCGGAGCCGATGTACTTCTTCCCATTCCCATAGGAGGATTTATCCCAGGTGTAGGTCTGGATCACCAGTGGCTTCCCTCCCAGGCTCAGTTTACACCTGCACACAGAAAACCAGATGAAAACATAACATAAAATGGCAACAAGCACACACTCACATAATGAGTGTGACACGTGACACACGTTCCAAAATGGATGAAAGTGCAGAACAGCAATGGCGATGTATTGTGTGTGCATCATCTTTGGTAGATCATGAAAAAGGAATGAACCAATGAACACACACACGAATGGAGTACTCACTGTTTCCCTGGACGGGTGATGTAGCAGAGACTGTACACGGCCAAGTCAAACTCAGGACTGCAGCCAATGATGGAAGAACCAACCTGCTTGAAGTAGCCATCCCACATAAACTGCATCCCCAGAACATCAGGGTAGGAAGTCCACTGAGAGAGAGAGAGAGAGAGAGAGGTCTCAGTCAAATCTCAATTTTTGGAGACTTTGTGTTATGATTATGTTATGATTGCAGAGTTGTGTTGTGAATGTGATGGTTTGTTTGGTGCTTACAGGTCCATCGAAGCTGTGGCTGTAGTAGTCAATTAGACCCTGTTTCTCCAGACGGTAGAACTGGAGCCAGTTGTGGAAGCCAGATATCTTCCCACCTTTTATCTCACCTAGAATAATACACATTCACTTTATAAACACACACACATATGCTTGCACACTAACAAAACTAGATATGCACCACACTTTTACACACACACACAGACACAGACACACACACACACACACACACATATCATACCTGCAAAAATGTGCTCAAAGCCGCTGGAGTCCATCTTGCCAGCGTAGCGGGAGTAGAGGCCGAACCACATCATCTTCAGGTCATGGAGGAACTCCTCCTCAGAGCTGTAGCGTCCTGGGGAAGAGAGAACAGCAAACTGACACATTACACATGGAGATAGATCCAAACAACATTCCTTACTCCAGGAGTAGCACCTGATTCACTTTTTTTGTTCAAGCTGGGCTGAATCCAGTTGGGTACACCTTCTTTGCATGGAGATAGATGTTTGGACATCATCAGAGATAGTGAGCAATATTGAGATACAAATTTGAAGGGGTGGTATCATAGATATACTGTAACTTGAACTGTAGGTGCAAGCAGGAAGGTACTGTATGTGATGGCATATTAATGATAGATGGGCTCTTAGAGACTTGATGATGATATAAAGACTGGTTTATGTTATCTCAGTAGGCCACAGAGTGGATGTCTACACTACCATACCCTTGGTGAAGAGGAAGGCGTAGAGCTCTCTGCCCAGCTCGGTGTTGGACATGGCCTCCTTGAGGAAGGTATCCTGCTCAGCCAGCTGCTGGGGGGTGAAGTCCTCTGTGGTGCCTGTGTTTCTCTCGTAGTTGTCCAGCAGGGCCACGAAGGCAGCATACGATGGCTTGGAAAACAGAGACGCCTCGTCCAGGAACTTGAACAACCTAATGGAAGAAAACACCCTCACACCATCACACCTCCTCCTCCATGCTTCATGGTGGGAACCACACATGCAGAGATAATCCGTTCACCTACTCTGTGTCTCACAAAGACACGGCGGTTGGAACAAAAAATGTCAAATTTGGACTCATCAGACCAAAGGACAGATTTCCACTGCTCTAGTGTCCATTTTTCATGTTTCTTGCCCAAGCAAGTCTCTTCTTAGTAGTAGTTTCTTTGCAGCAATTTGACCATAGTCTCCTCTGAACAGTTGATGTTTAGATGTGTCTGTTACTTGAACTCTGTGAAGCATTTATTTGGGCTGCAATCTGAGGTGCAGTTAACTCTAATGAACGTATCCTCTGCAGCAGAGGTAACTCTGGGTCTTCCTTTCCTGTGGCGGTCATCATGAGAGCCAATTTCATCATAGCGATTGATGGTTTTTGCGACTGCACTTCAAGAAACTTTCAAAGACTGACCTTCATGTCTTAAATTAATGATAGACTTTCATTTCTCTTTGCTTATTTGAGCTGTTCTTGCCCTAATATGACTTGGTCTTTGACCAAATAGGGCTATCTTCTGTATACCCCCCTACCTTGTCACAACACAACTGATAGGCTCAAACGCATTAAGAAGGAAAGAAATTCCACAAATTAACTTTTAACAAGGCACACCTGTTATTTGAAATGCATTCCAGGTGACTGCCTCATGAAGCTGGTTGAGAGAATGCCAAGAGTGTGCAATGCAGTCATCAAGGCAAAGGGTGGCTACTTTGAAGAATCTCAAATATAAAATATATTTGTGTAACACTCTTTTGGTTACTACATGATTCCATATGTGTTATTTAATAATTTTGATGTCTTCACTGTTATTCTACAATGTAATAAATTAGTAAAAATAAAGAAAAACCCTTGAATGAGTAGGTGTGTCAAAACTTTGGACTGGTACTGTATATCCATACTGTAGGTCAGAGAGAGAGAAAGAGATAGAGCAGGGGGCAGAGAGTATGGGGAGGTTGGACAGTGACAGGGAAAGAGGGATGAAGATATAAGGAGGGATAAAGAGAGAGAAAAATAATATAAGAGAGAGACAGAAGAAGAGAGGAATAATAGAACAAAGAGGTGGTTTGAAATGGAGAAGTAGAGAATGAAAGAGAAAAGAGAAACAAAATATAACAGTTTTTTCAGGCAAGTATCTCACGGGCGTGGGGACAGGTCGTTCTGGGAGCTGGTCTCAGAGTTGGGCACTCTGGCCTGGGAGTCAATGATCAGCTCTGACGCAGAGGGCTTGTTGGAGTCCAGAGCATACAGAGCCTCAGACATAGACTTGATCTCAGCATCAGTGATGTCACTGCCTCCATCTCCACCACCAGAGCCTAACAGACACGTGAAAGGAACACTTTATTTTAGGGACTGCCACCATTGAACCTATAGAACCTATAATAGCCTACCACCCATAGAACAAACAGTATCAGAGACATGTTTACAGTAACAGAGACAGTTTACATTAACAATCATTGTACTGCTGTAACATAGAGAAGTAGTGACATGGCTTTAAGTACCCGCAAAACACCCGTCTCAGCATCAAAAGTGAAGAGGCGACTCGGGATATACTGGCCTTCTAGGCAGAGTTCCTCTGTCCAGTGTCTGTGTTATTTTGCCCATCTTAATCTTTTATTTTTATTGGCCAGTCTGAGATATGGCTTGTTCTTTGCAACTCTGCCTACAAGGCCAGCATCCTGGAGTCGTCTCTTCACTGTTGACGTTGAGACTGGTGTTTTGCGGGTACAATTTAATGAAGCTGCCAGTTGAGGACTTGTGAGGCATCTGTTTCTCAAACTAGACACTCTAATGTACTTGTCCTCTTGCTCAGTTGTGCACCGTGGCCTCCCACTTCTCTTTCTATTCTGGTTAGAGAGTTTGTGCTGTTGCAAAAGGGTTTTCTAATGATCAATTAGCTTTTAAAATGATAAACTTGGATTAGCTAACACAACATGCCATTGGAACACAATAGTAATTTACAACATGAACAATGTCTATACTGATTCTGATCAATTTGATGTTATTTAATGGTCAAATGGTCTTTTAAAAACAAGGACATTTCCAAGTGAACCCAATCTTTTGAACGGTAGTGTGCGTCAGGACAAATACCAAGGGTATAATACTTTTGGTGTAACAGTTTGAGTGACAGTTAACTCACTTCCACAGAGGGAGGTGTAGTCGCTGCAGCAGTTGTTGTGGTCTCCACACTTGGTGTTGCAGTGGCACTTGTTCTGAGAGTTGTATTTCTCCCCACAGCGGCCCTGGCAGGACAATCCTGGAGCGGGTGCTAAGTGGAGAAGTCATTATTATTATGTTTTAGCTTCAATTGACATTTTAACATTAATGTGTAAGCTAGGACTTCGAACTGCAGAGTACTGTGTTTCACATAAGGAGCCTAAGGATTGTTGTGCTATGCATAAGGATTGTTGTACTATGCATTAGGATTGTTGTGCTATGCATAAGGATTGTTGTGCTATGCATAAGGATTGTTGTGCTATGCATTAGGATTGTTGTGCTATGCATAAGGATTGTTGTGCTATGCTTAAGGATCGTTGTGCTATGCATTAGGATTGTTGTGCTATGCATAAGGATTGTTGTGCTATGCATTAGGATTGTTGTGCTATGCATAAGGATTGTTGTGCTATGCTTAAGGATCGTTGTGCTATGCATAAGGATTGTTGTGCTATGCATAAGGATTGTTGTGCTATGCATTAGGATTGTTGTGCTATGCATAAGGATTGTTGTGCTATGCATTAGGATTGTTGTGCTATGCATAAGGATTGTTGTGCTATGCTTAAGGATCGTTGTGCTATGCATAAGGATTGTTGTGCTATGCATTAGGATTGTTGTGCTATGCATAAGGATTGTTGTGCTATGCATTAGGATTGTTGTGCTATGCATAAGGATTGTTGTGCTATGCATAAGGATTGTTGTGCTATGCATAAGGATTGTTGTGCTATGCATAAGGATTGTTGTGCTATGCATAAGGATTGTTGTGCTATGCATAAGGATTGTTGTGCTATGCTTGATGAGCAACACCTTACATTGCACACCAATGACCTCTACTGGCCAAGCACACCAATGCATTCTCAAGCTGTAAAAAGACTAAGGGCACCCTGATTCAAACACTGGTGGTGAGCCATCAGAAAGGCCAATGACTGACTATTGTCTAATATTGAGCTACATGTAGTATGTTGATTTTTACTTAGTTCACAAAGGTTGTGTAGTGAAGACTCTTTCACATATGATACAGGAGTATCTGAATGGTGCACTGTGATTGACCTCGACCACTATGTGAATTTCACCAGGTGTTGTGGTTAATTTTCCGAGATGGAAAGAAGGGCAGCTCAAACAGATAACAGATGAATAACTAACTGTGCCTAGGTTTAGTCGACCGTGGGATATGTTTCAGGGACATGGTTTGCATGCCTCCAGATCAGAATGACACAGGCATCTCTCACTATTACAGAGGGCTTCGAAGTCACTGCAGCAGTTGTCATACTGGGAGCACTTGGAGTTGCAGTGGCACTTGTTCTGAGAGTTGTACTTCTCGTCACAGCGGCCCTGGCAGGATGTGGATCCAGCTGGAGAAAAGGAACAAAAGTGAAAAGTTCACACCCTGCTTCTGTTGACATGTAAAGACTAAGCTGTGCTTCGTTTGGGCTATTTTGGTCAAGTTCATACACATTTTAACTAGGCTTTGAGCCAATTAACAAATCAATAATTTCCTAATGGATGATAAACTATTCTAACTATCTGACTTACAAGGTGGAGCGCTTAGAATGCGGTTGGACACTAATTCTATGACACATAACTTTCAGCACAGCTTTGAAGGAGTTAACTCATAAAAAATAAAAAATAAACTGACAGAGAGTGTTGCTACTGTAACTGTCATTTACAGAGGCTTTCATAGTCAGACCAACAGTCTCCATGGCACTCACAGGCTGTGTTAGGGTCTGCCCTACTCTCAATGATAATATTATATTCTAACAGGTATATTACATTTAATTTCAAGTGATACAAATGAAGTTAAAAATAATAATTATCTAGTAGATTATCCTTTGCCCCATAACACCCTGAGGAGGGCTCATACTTACTGCTGTACCCCTGAAAGAACAGGGTCACAAGCAAAATGACAAGCAGAATGATCTTCATTATGGCCCAGCAAAGATCCAATAACTAGGTGCACTGTCCCAAAGATGTATTTCCTTATATAGCAAGTTAGCCGAGCCAAACAGAAGTTCTAGCATCCATGAAAGCTCCTCCCTGTAGTCAGTCTTCCAATCATGTTAAGTACAGTAATCTGGGGTTAGCATTGGCCGCTACTACATATTGAGGATAGCATTTGTACTAGTTAGACTCAGTTTGAACATACTGTTCACAAATGTGTTTCCAATGTGTCCTCATTTGTAACCCATTTGTTACGAAAGCTTTTTGTAAAACATATGACTATGACCTATTCAGTGGTTGATGTGGAAGGACGCTAGTGATGCATCCATACAAAAGGTTTGACATGGTGCAAATATGCTGAGGTGACATGGGAATGGGAGAACGGAGTTGTTTATAACGTTCCTAAAAATATATAGAGTGGACTTGTATTAACTTGTAGGAGGGACGAAGTTAATGAATACTACAGGCACAGAGAAATTTCACACACTCACACCTGTTGAACACGTCTGGTTTTTAAAATAGCATCTTATCAGATTCTGTTGTGTTATAGAAACACCTGCCATATTTTTTGTCTGCGTTCATGCATATTGCATTTTAATAAACTTCATAAATGAATTACTGTATCATGATATAAAAGTCTGAACCATTTCAAATGTGGTACTATGTCCATTATGCATAATAATGCATAGACACTGACATATTGTGTGGATCTCTCACTTTCTACATATTTCTGCAAACAATGTTCTACTCCCTTTCCTGGACCTTTCCACTCCAAGTCTGAAATGAGCCAGTTATATTCGGTCGTCAGCCATCTGGTGTAGTTCACTTCCCATGGTTTCTGCAGTACAGCCTGTAGCACATCCAGAACACCTGCTGCCATTGTGCAATGTCGTAGTGGAAAACTGTTTCTGCATTCAGCTCCATAGGCACGTGCCTTACAACAGGGGTGAATGTAAGTGGGACACAGCCATATCTTGCCCTTGGAAATACTATGCAATGTAATGGTTGATGTTGTGATGTTGGGGCCTGTCACTGTGTAGAATGAGCCCCACTGTATGTAAACAACTTGCATCTCATAGCAGTATAGGCCAATGTGTTAAACAGTATCTCTCAAAATAAAAAACCTATAGTACAAGTAAAAAAATATATAATAAAGAAAATAATAGACCAGATTTGTACCATCAAACTGTATCCCAAAGAAGTGCTGCCCTGTGTGCTAAGTGTGATATGCATTCCAGTACATTAGATGGCGCTAAACAAAAACTATAGCGACATTTCCCAGCTCAACGAAAAATGTGTTTTCTAACAGTAAGTTTGGCCATGCTCAGTTATATTTCACTATATTGTATCACGCCAATATATTGGTATCACTCCGAGGCGGAGGGATACATCCGAGGTGAGGGTTTACAGATTTACTCCCGTGTCATGGCTGGGGTTCGCCCATATATATAGACCTCATGGCCGCACGCTATCTTTCATTTTCTCGGCGGAAGTGCGTATGGTTTGAGGTACAAACTTTCAAGTTCGCTTGGTAAGTCACTGGTAAGTGTAATATCTTGTGTGGAAGTATACTCACTGGCTGTTTGCAGCCTGGAGCAGCTGGCCACATGGCCTCCTCTTGAGTGATCCACTCGCTGCACGGTTGATCTATGTCTTCCGCCCGTAGTTTGTCATGCTTGTGTTTCGTTAGCGTTACACTATGACTGTGTGCATTCATTAGTAGGGTGGCTCTTGCTGCCACAAACTGTATTTACACAACTTGCCCACTAGCTTGTTCTATGTGAGTGTTGTGAATTGCTTTAACATGCTGCTCCCCGCGACGTAGGCATGGGTTCTCTGCTAATTACCCTGCAGGGTTTCTTTCTTGTTCTTTCCCCTGCAGAGTGTAAGAGTATCGTGGTGTGCTTACACTACGTTGAGACATTAACTCTGGAGTTCCTTAACGGAGTTACTCCATCATATGGTGCTGTTTTTACTGCTTGGATATTACACCGGATAGGTAATATTACAGTTGGCGTAAAACAAATAAATCAAATCCATTACTCGGTTGCTGTTTTTTTGTCTGCCTGCTTTTCCCACATGGGTCTTCCCCGTTTTTGCAGAGCTACTGGGTAATTTATCCCTCAACGGGTTCCTATTCCTCCAAGCAGGTCACAACATAAGCTCTGCCAGGGCGTTGGAACCCCTGCTCCGTGGCCTTGTTGGCTTAAGTGAGTCGGCCAGGCTCAGGCTGGGGACGAGCTCCCTCCCTCAGGAGTGGTGTGCCAGCGAGCTGTTAGTCCCGGTACTGGTCCCAGTACCCCTTCCAGGTGGCCGGAGCCACCGCAGGCAGAGCCCATCTGCTGCCAGTCCTGGATGGGGGCAGGTGTCGGCTCTGCTGGGTCCACCTTGAATGGAGGGTTCATGCCCTGCATCAGGAGGTTGATAGCTTCGATGGCGACAACAGCTGTTCCCTGTTCGCCAGTGATAGGCTGTTCCTGGGGGACGATGCTGGCACTGTTCACCACCGTGAGCTGGGCTACCAGGCTGACAGGCCATCAGAAGCTGGCAGAGGGGCTTCATCGTCCCCAGTGGCTCGAGAGGTTATGAGGACCCTACTCACTCAGGTAGCCACTGCACTGGACATCAAACTGGTGAACAGTGATGACTCTTCTGTCCCCATCTCTGCTGAGTTCCACGAGGCCTTGCAGGAGAGCTGAGGGGACGACAGCGGGGAGGGGCACAGCATGCTGTGGGGCAACAACCTGTCAACCGTCACCGCCATACGGATGTGCCTGGGGGACCCAGGCACTCGGGGCACCAGAGGAGAGGCAGGCCCCGGCAAGATCTCTGACACACCCTTCCCCCACAGCTTCACCCGGTCTCAAAGGGCAAAGTGGGAGGAGAGTGTGGAGTCCCCCTGGGTGTTGTCCACAATGCTCGAGGGGTAACGACTCCAATTCCGGTGCCGGCCCCCGTCCTTCAGGGGCCTGAAGAAAACCCTGAGGCTGGAGATCTCCTCACTCCTGGACAACGGTGCCATCTGCAGGATCGAGACATCAGAACAGCTAGGTGGGTTCTACTACACTTATGTGTACTTATGTGTGGTCCCAAAAAAAGACAGAGGGTAACAACCGGTTCTGGACCTCCACAACCTCAATGGGTATTTGAAGGTACTGAGGTTCCACATGCTGTCCCCAGCCTCGTGTTGCAAGCCATGTCCAGGGACCAGTGGTTTGTGATGCTGGACCTGAGGGATGTGTACTTCCATGTTCCTGTTCACCCAGCTCATTGGCAGTATCTCCAATTCGCTTTCGAAGAGACAGCTTAGGAATTCATGGTTCTTCCCTTCGGCCTCTCCTTGGCACCCCACACTTTCACAAAGTGCATGGACACTGTCCTGGCACCTCTCTCGTCCCAAGGATTGTTGATCCTCGATTACCTGGACGATTGGCTGATTTGTGCCCGACCAGGGCCCAGGTCCTGTCAAACAGAGACATGCTCCTGACCCACATCGGCGGGCTGGGCATTACTGTAAACGACAAGAAGAGTCATCTGACACCCACCCAGAGGGTGGCCTTCATTGGCACGGAACTGGACTCATGCCTGTCTGATAGAACCTTTGGGAGGAATGAAGGGTTGTGGCAGAGAAATATACTCCCCCCACCGGGGTCCATCCAGTAGCACTCAGAACCTACCGACAGAGCATGGCGCTCACCCACCCTCTTCATGGAAGTATTCGCTACCAAGAAAGCCACCTTCATAGAGAGGTGTTTCCGGGAGGCAGACTCCAACGGTTCGAAAGGCTGCTTTTCCAAAGCTGCCAAGACCACATCCAGATCCCAGCTCTCCATTGAGCGGGGCCTAGCTGGATGCAGGCGACGAACCCCCTTCATAAACCTGGAGACCAAGGGATGGCGCCCCATTGGCCTGTCCAACCACCCCACATGGCAGGCAGATATAGCGACCAAATACCCTCTGTGTAGAGGCTGCAAAGGTCTCATCCATGCGAGACTGCAGGTATTGGAGGGACATACTGCACCCCACATGACTCGGGCACAACCTCAATACCAGTGCACCAAGAGCAGAACAACCGCCAGCGCAACTGATATGCTGTGTTTGCAGCCGGTGCCTTTGCGCTCTGCATGGTGTTCATTACACTCTCCTGTAGTCCTAACATGGACTATTGGTGCCGTTCAGCGGCCAAGCCCATAGACTGAGGCAGTGCGGTCTCGGATGCCACAGAGTTCCCCGGCCTGAGTCAGCAATCGTGAGCCAGAGCATCCAAGCCCAGAGGCCCTGGTGGCTCCGACATGGAGCACCACTGGGGGCAGTGTGCATTGTCCAGGGAGGCAAACCGGTCCCCCTGCTCCCTACTGAACTGCTGCACCACCTGGGGATATAGGCTCTAGTCCAAAGGTGGCGGGCCATCCCTCGACAGCATATCCGCTGCCACATTCAGGATGCCAGGAACGTGTGTTGCGCTTAGAGACGCTAGACATCCCTGAGCACAGGAAAGGAGCTCCCATGTCATAAGATGGAGTCAGTGGGGCCTCAGTCCACCCTGTGGTGTTGTCCGTTCTCACCAGGACATGTCTTCCCTGGTGAAAGACCGCAGGGCCAGAAGTACAGCTCAGAGCTCTAGTGTAGTGATGTGCCTGCCGCTCCAAGGGGGTAGCCAACAGCTGCTGGCTGACCTGCCCTTGGTCACACCAACAGCATCTCCACCCAACCTGAGAGAAAGGAGAGACAGCGCCGCCTCAACAATGCCCTGAGCGTTTACCCGCACCTGGCGGTGATGGTGGTGCTTCGGGTGCAGCCGGTGGGAGTTGAACTACTGTTGAAGAGGCCGGAGATGGTGCAGGCCCAGGGGAATCAGCAATGAGGCCATTGTCAGCAAGCCCAGCAGGTGTGGGCAGGTCAGGTCAGATACCACCCCCCCCCCTGCCGAAAGTGGTCGAGGCAAGATAAGATCGTCTGAACCCTTCTGGTGGGCAGGCGTGCTCTTATGAGTGCAAGCTGTGTAAGTTCTCCCACTTAAAAAGATGAGAGAGGCCTGTAATTTTCATCATTGGTACACTTCAACTATGACAGACAAAATGTGAAAAAAATCCAGAAAATCATATTGTAGGATTTTTTATTAATTTATTTGCAAATTATGGTGGAAAATAAGTATTTGGTCACCTACAAACAAGCAAGATTTCTGGCTCTCACAGACCTGTAACTTCTTCTTTAAGAGGCTCCTCTGTCCTCCACTCGTTACCTGTCTTAATGGCACCTGTTTGAACTTGTTATCAGTATAAAAGACACCTGTCCACAACCTCAAACAGTCACACTCCAAACTCCACTATGGCCAAGACCAAAGAGCTGTCAAAGGACACCAGAAACAAAATTGTAGACCTGCACCAGGCTGGGAAGACTGAATCTGCAATAGGTAAGCAGCTTGGTTTGAAGAAATCAACTGTGGGAGCAATTATTAGGAAATGGAAGACATACAAGACCACTGATAATCTCCCTCGATCTGGGGCTCCACGCAAGATCTCACCCCGTGGGGTCAAAATGATCACAAGAACGGTGAGCAAAAATCCCAGAACCACACGGGGGGACCTAGTGAATGACCTGCAGAGAGCTGGGACCAAAGTAACAAAGCCTACCATCAGTAACACACTACGCAGCCAGGGACTCAAATCCTGCAGTGCCAGACGTGTCCCCCTGCTTAAGCAAGTACATGTCCAGGCCCGTCTGAAGTTTGCTAGAGAGCATTTGGATGATCCAGAAGAAGATTGGGAGAATGTCATATGGTCAGATGAAACCAAAATATAACTTTTTGGTAAAAACTCAACTCGTCGTGTTTGGAGGACAAAGAATGCTGAGTTGCATCCAAAGAACACAATACCTACTGTGAAGCATGGGGGTGGAAACATCATGCTTTGGGGCTGTTTTTCTGCAAAGGGACCAGGACGACTGATCCTTGTAAAGGAAAGAATGAATGGGGCCATGTATCGTGAGATTTTGAGTGAAAACCTCCTTCCATCAGCAAGAGCATTGAAGATGAAACGTGGCTGGGTCTTTCAGCATGACAATGATCCCAAACACACCGCCCGGGCAACGAAGGAGTGGCTTCGTAAGAAGCATTTCAAGGTCCTGGAGTGGCCTAGCCAGTCTCCAGATCTCAACGCATAGAAAATCTTTGGAGGGAGTTGAAAGTCTGTGTTGCCCAGCAACAGCCCCAAAACATCACTGCTCTAGAGGAGATCTGCATGGAGAAATGGGCCAAAATACCAGCAACAGTGTGTGAAAACCTTGTGAAGACTTACAGAAAACGTTTGACCTGTGTCATTGCCAACAAAGGGTATATAACAAAGTATTGAGATAAACTTTTGTTATTGACCAAATACTTATTTTCCACCATAATTTGCAAATAAATTCATTAAAAATCATACAATGTGATTTAAAAAATAAAAATAAATCTAATTTTGTCTGTCATAGTTGAAGTGTACCTATGATGAAAATTACAGGCCTCTCATCTTTTTAAGTGGGAGAACTTGCACAATTGGTGGCTGACTAAATACTTTTTTGCCCCACTGTATACCAGTGGGGCAAATATATATACTAATATATTAGTGGTCCAATATAGTGAAACATAACGAAGGTTACATTTGTAACCATGGTTATGTGTGCTATATGGATCACTCCAATCCTCTACGGTGCTAGAGGCGCCTCAAATTATGTAGAGAACGTGTGTCATGGGGTCTACAGTGTATACATAGGGGCGGACCCCAGCTGTGACACAGGTGTACACGGGAGTAAATCTGTAAATTCTCACCTCGGATGTATCCCTCCATCGCAGAGTGATACCAATATATTGTAGTGGTCCATATAGCTCACATAACAGTGGTTACATATGTAACCCTCGTTGTAGTACCCAGCGTGGTTCAATAACATTCCGTCTTTCATAAGGAGAAATGTTGAGCTTTGATTTGCAGCAGGTACAGTCTTTACACACAGGATGTCCACTTCATGCTGCAGAGAAAGCTCTCCTTATGAAACTATGCACAAGCACTGTTCATTAACTGCAAGAAATCATTGGAAAATGTGATAATAACATCACACAGGTAAACATGTCTTCTGTCTGCAGTCTCCCTGGCTAAGCATGGCAGGGATGGATGTCCAAAATTTGTCCTGGAGAGGTGGTGAATGTGCAAGATTTTGTTCCAGTCCAACATTAACGAAAAATGTTGTTAATAGTATGTTATGATTTAGTGCTAGGCTGGAACAAAAGCCTGCCCTGCAGGGCCTGCACATACTGCATGCCTCCTGGACCAGGATTGGGCAACCCCTGACTTAAATGTAATGTATATTTAGGATAGTGTGTATGTGTAATGCCCCCTTGTTACATGAGGAGGCCCAAAAGGAGGGGAGGAGGGCCATGGAGGGGCTGATCAGTCTGTTTGTAGGAGACAAAGCTGCTGTCATGGTGGAGGTAAGCAGATCTCATTCACTCAATGAGATCCTATCACTCATCCTCCTCAATGCTGTCTGCAAGCAATATTTAAGTTGACTGTTATGAAGTTTGACGGTCATCTTACTTTGTTTAGTTTGATAAAGGCTTTTGTGTAAACTTAAATATAGTAGTAGTTCCACTGTGATCAGATGTAGCTGTATCTCAATGTCCTCCATGTCTGTGTGTGCTGTAGGTGAACTGTGAAACAGACTTTGTTGCCTGTAAATGAGAGGTTCCAGCAGCTGGGGAAGGATGTGGCGTTTGCCACCATGGCTCACCACCTCAGTAAAAACCAGAGTCACACTGGATACGTGAAGGTATAACATATCACCACACCACCCCCACTCAGTAGCCACATCACCCGAATATGCCTGTTGGAATATGTAAAATTGCATTCATCTTTGTTTGTTCCAGTGTCTCCTGGCAGCAGAAGACCTCTCTAAACTGAACTTGGGTGAAGGTGCTTCTCTGGCTGATCAGCTAGCTCTTACCGTAGGTGAGTGACTAATAAAAGTAGCCCAAACATTATTCAAATATGATTTTAAATGTATCAAAGATGGTTTACTTGATTTGAACTTTGAGAGCCTCTATCTCCAGCATTATTTCTTGATTGAACGTGTTTGGAAATGGAAGTCTGCTCTGTTAGTGAAGTTGTGGTTTCCTATCATTTCCTGCCCCGTCCCCTGTCAGGTTGTCTGGGTGAGACATGTCAGTGAAGCGGGCGGTGACGGTGGGCTGCACATCAGCTACTACATCCACAGTGGCGTTGCAGGCCAGTCTGACATGGCCATGGGCTATACGGCGCCCTCGTGGTGTTCCAGGGGGGCAAGGACGAGGCGCAGGACACACTGGGAGGAAGCTGAGGCATCCTGTTGTGGGAGAGGCCCCCATATCCCTGGGCAGCACGGATGACCTGCCCTGTCGGGACACGGAGACACGCCTGTTGGCGCAATCCTTCCTCCCTGACCCCAGTAGGACAGTTGCCCAGTACCTGACAGAGCAGGGGGCTCGAGTTGTGGACTTTGTTTGCGTTCAGTGTTGGGAGGCGGGCAGTGATGGGGCATAGTGAAAGGGAGAGGAGAGCATCTCAAAGACCTTACATGTTTTGTTATCTGCCTTTTTTTGTTTCTGAATTAGATCACAGTGCAGACGCTCAGTCGGTGTCATGCAAATGCACTCAAGCAATTTCAGTGTCTCATGTTTCAAGGCTGTATGTGACGCCTAATATACACTGAGTATACCAAACATTAGGAACACCATATCCCCCCAGCAATAAATATATTTGAAGCTCATTACCATGTCTGCTGTACATTTATGAGGATCTTATCTCACTAATTTCTCATAAGATCATGATTCTAGCTACAGTTTGCATTTTCATACCACACGATGGCGTACTTGTTCAGTAATACATATGGCTCATAACAATCGTCCACATGAAAGCTTCAATGGAATTGGGAAAAACTATTTCTGTTTTTCCCCCAGCACAGCATACATACACCGATATTAATTTATTCGCTTTTAAAGAATGGTCAAGATTCCAATAAATTAATGTTAGGACCGTTTTTTGCGCTTATCTTCCTGAATGAAGGTAAATAATTCGAAGAGCCAACGCCTGCGAGATGTGATTGGCCTGTGCAGTGCATTAATTAAGAATGATGACGTCATGAGCATAGTTTTTCTTGTCAACGTTCGCCCCTGTCGGTTCACATTCGCCTGACCTCCGACCGCAGACGGGACTCCAACCAAGCCCAGAAATGGTAAATGCCTTTACTCTGTTCTTTTTGAAAGATATTTGTATGTTGTAGTGTAGAATGTTAGCCTAGCCAAATGTAATTTTAAATTCGTGTAGACTAAGCCAGTAAACTGATCCAACGAATACAATTGCTGGATTTTCAAAACATGGCTGGGCAATGTTTGCTGGCTAACGTTACTTGTTTTCCTCATCTTCGATAATCATATTAAAGGATGTGTTCTCTGTTTTCATCTTTGCCGTGCTTCTCTACCAGTCTGACTTCTCAGAAGACCAGATCATCGGTGAGTGTTGTGACAGTAAAGCTATTTGAAGGCTAGCCAGTTAGCTACCTAGCTAAATTGTTAGCTACTAGAGTCTAGTAACTAGACTATCCCTTGCTTCACTGTCGTCATTCTTTGAATGTGGAATAGCTGTATTTCTTCTCTCCTGTCCTCATGTTTGTCTTGTTGTGAGAAGCAGTTTCCCTACTGACAAGTTGATTTAAAACTGGAGCCTATGGTGAGTTTGTTGATGGTCCAGGTTTTGTGTGGGCTAACCATTTTGGGAAACGTTTACATTTTTGACAATTGGCACAGCAGACACTCTTATGCAGAGTGACTAACAGTTGTGCGTGCATACGTTTTCGTACCATGCATGAATGGTGGAATTGTTTGACAAACAACCAGCAACGAATAGTGAAACATTTACTAAAATATTGATTCACGGGTGTCTATTGGCTCAGTCAATCCCATATGTGGTTAATCCCCTTGTTTGATCCCCACAGCGGGTTTGATTGAATTGTCTAAACAGATTAAGGTTTTGTGTTGAATGGATGGATGCCCAACTAATTTTGCACTGCGTTCTGATTTAAAAATAAATAAATTATGCATGCAGAAATGTAAGGGTCATATTTCAACATGGCAGAGTTAGCTATTCGTGTTTAAAAGCCTAGATACTTGGATGAAACATTTTGTCGTTTTGAGTTAACTTTTTTCAACACCAATTTTGGTATTAATCTGTTCCGTTTGTTGTGATTTCGCCTAGTTCAGCTAGCTACGTGTGCCAGAACTGTTTAAAATATGTCTATATATTATAGAGGCACTCAAGACACTATTGTAATTTGTTCTCAGTCCGACACCGCTGACTCAGACATTGTATAGATGGCAAAGGGAAATGACTCAACCACTTTTTGAGTTCTACGTGTTGAAGGCGTGGCCCAACTAAACCTCAGACACACTTTGAAATAAAGTTAGCTAAGCATAATGTATCCATTTAGCAATGATATATGTACGGATATGGCGTTACTGTACTCACCTATCACATGTTGCTTTTCCCCTTGCTCAATGGGCTGTTTTGTTCTACGGTCGATTTAATTTGCTCGTTTGACTGGTTGAAAGATTACTCGGCCAGGGTTTGCTGTCAATGCCATATATGGGTAAATGAGTGGCTGCTGTGTAGTTTTAGACGGGCGGTCTCGGAATGCGCCGCATACCAGCGAGGCAAGCACCATAACAATGGCCCGTGGAAATTACCCATATGTCAGAAAGCGTTCCATTAGAGGCCACTGCATTTACTGTAGATAACAAATTGAATAGCTTATGTAATAACTCTAAGAAATTATTCAAACTTTTTCCCCATTTTCAACCTGTTTCTACATTTACAGCCCCCCTCACACTCTAAATCCAACTCTGCTTTTTTAACACCCTTCTCCCTGTCTGTCAGAGTTCAAAGAGGCCTTCCTGCTGTTTGACAGGACAGGCGATGGGAAGATCAGCTACAGCCAGTGTGGTGATGTCATGCGGGCCCTTGGCCAGAACCCTGTCAACGCTGAGGTCCTCAAGGTCCTGGGCAACCCCAAGTCAGAAGGTCAGCCATGCTTCTAGATGTTTACTCAACATTGACATTAGTATCCACTGGCTGGATCAAACCTATAGAAGTACTACATGCTTCAGTAAACAAATGAATATGATTTTATTCAGGCATAGAGTAGCTTTATTGTGTTCTGTTTGATTTAGGCATATCTTTCAACGCTTAGGGTTGGTATTTTTGGGCCTGTTTACTGTTTGCCGTCAACCTCACCAAATCAGTTTGAGTTATTTGTAAGGTGTCAACTGTGATTAAGCATCCAAGGATATAACTGAAACAATGTTCTTCTGGGTATGACAACTATCCTATGGAGTGAATTTTGTTTATAATCTGCAATTGTCAAGTACCAGAGGCATTGTCCTACTCTATCAAGAGGGTGTTACTGGTGAAACTGTTTCTGTTGTGCTCGTGCTGCCTGTCCCTTATCAGTCAAGGAACTGAGGCATTGAATGTTTGCATGCGCACTATATTGATATTAAACCGATTATAGCCCGAGGCAGATTATGCAATAGTCATAAATACTTTACTCTGCATATCTTATTTGGCATAAGATCAAAATCAAAGTAAGCATACGCTGATTAAAACCTGTTTTTCTGAGCAATCGTTCAAATTATTAGGACATGTAAACACCTTAATCGGTGTTCCAGCTGTGTATTTCCTCTGCGCATTTGCTAGCACCAGCCGACCGAGTCTCCCTCTTTAGCGCAAGTGAAATGTGTTCGTAAACAACTCAATTTTATGTCTGACAGAATCAAATATGTTCACTGTTGTAGAATGTTTATTTTGATTGCTGGTTTTCTGAATATTTAGTGCCATCAGGTCTGATTTCAGATGTGTCTATGTAAACAGGATTATTAGGGAAATTGTTCTTCTTGCACAGGGTTCACTCTCCAAACAATCCCTGTTTTGTTCTTACATGTGTTAAACGGAACACCTGCATCTCAGATATGCAGCTCATGTCAACAAGATCTGATAATGTAAAGCTGATAATCAACTTAAAGAGAAACACAAGCATTCTTCTTGGAATTGATAAGATTTGTAAATATTATATTTTTTGCTAAATGTGTAAGGGCAGAACGTACTTTCAATTTGCAAGGCTACACATACTGGGCGTGAGTACAGTATTTAGGAATTTGTACTAAATCTCTTTTGGTTTACGTCTTCTATGACGTTGGGTGGGGGAGGTGCTAAGTTGACGTATGGAGTTGTGTTATCATTTTGCTATTTGATTTTTGTATTTCAGGACCCCTTTAGGTATCCCCAAAGAAATAAAAAGAAATACAATATCAGTGAAGTGTTTGGACACCTACTCATACCAGGGTTTTTCTTTATTTTTACTACATTCTAGAATTATACATTGCTCAAAGAAATAAAGGGAACACTAAAATAACACATCCTAGATCTCAATGAATGAAATATTCGTATTAAATACTTTTCTCTTTACATTGTTGTCAGCACATTCAACTATCACACAAATGATCAATGGAAATCAAATTTATCAACCCATGGAGGTCTGGATTTGGAGTCACACTCAAAATTAAAGTGGAAAACCACACTACAGGCTGATCCAACTTTGATGTAATGTCCTTAAAACAAGTCAAAACCTCGCTACAATGCCTGGGCATGCTCCTGTTGAGGTGGCGGATGGTCTCCTGAGGGATCTTCCAGACCTGGACTAAAGCATCCGCCAACTCCTGGACAGTCTGTGGTGCAACGTGGCATTGGTGGATGGAGTGAGACATGATGTCCCAGATGTGCTCAATTGGATTCAGGTCTGGGGAACGGGCTGGCCAGTCCATAGCATCAATGCCTTCCTCTTGCAGGAACTGCTGACACACTCCAGCCACATGAGGTCTAGCAGTTGTGTTGTGACAAGGTAGGGGGGTATACAGAAGAGAGCCTTATTTGGTAAAAGACTTAAGTCCATAGGGCAAGAACAGCTCAAGTAAGCAGAGAAACTACAGTCCATTATTAATTTAAGAGATGGTCAGTCAATCCAGATAATGTCAAGAACTTTGAAAGTTTCTTCAAGTGCAGTTGCAAAAACCATCATGCGCTATGATGAAACTGGCTCTCATGAGGACAGCCACAGGAATGGAAACCCAGAGTTGCCTCTGCTGTAGGGGATAAGTTCGTTAGATTTACCAGCCTCACAAATTGCAGCCCAAATAAATGAGTCCAGTAACATACACCTCAACATCAACTGTTCAGAGGAGACTGCGTGAATCAGGCCTCTGTGGTCGAATGGCTGCAGAGAAAGCACTACTAAAGGACACCAATAATAAGACTTGCTTGGGCCAAGAAACACAAGCAATGGACATTAGATCTGTGGAAATCTGTCCTTTGGTCTGATTTCAATTTTGAGATATTTGGTTGCAACTGTCTTTGAGACGCAGAGTAGGTGAACGGATGATCTCTGCATGTGTGGTTCCCATCGTGAAGCATGGAGGGGGTTATTTGCTGGGGAGTGCTGTCTGATTTATTTAGAATTCAAGGCATGCTTAACCAGCATGGCTACCACAGCATTCTGCAGCGATACGCCATCCCATCTGATTTGCACTTAGTCCCACTATAATTAGTTTTCAACAGGACAATGACCCAAAACACACCTCGATGCTGTGTAAGGGCTATTTGACAAAGGGGTGTGATGGAGTGCTGCATCAGATGACCTGGCTTCCACAATCACCCGGCCTCAACCCAATTGTGACGAGTTGGACTGCGGCTTGAAGGAAAGCAGCTAACAAGTGCTCAGCACTGTTGAAAAAGCATTCCAAGTGACTACTTCAGCTGGTTGAGAGAATGCCAAGAGTGCAATGCTATCATCAAGGCAAAGGGTGGCTACTTTGAAGAATCTAAAATATATTTTGATTTGTTGAGCACCATTTGGGGTTACTACGTGTCTCCATATGTTTCATAGTTTTGATGTCTTCACTATTATTTGACAATGTAAAAAAATAAGGTGTTCGGTGTGTCTAAACGTGTGTATATATTTTTCTTACATAGGCACATTTACCTTAGTTTTTCTAAACCTGTACTGCTTTCCTTCAGTGGAATCCTGTGACACTTATGGGTGCCATAGAGGAAAACTATGTTTGAGTCTCTTCTTTCCATAGTGGTCATAATAGTTTGTATGCCAAACCGGTCAGACGCTACAGATGTTCACGAAGACTGATTTTTGGGATGTCTCATGGTCTGACTAACACCGCTCTAGCTCTGCCACCTTTCACTGCAGATGCAGGAGTGCGACATGAATTGACTTGTCCAATGCAACAACAAAAAAATATCTCTAGCTTAAACAGATTTTTTTTTTGGGGGGGGTCAATTGACTCAGTATGCAGGTCTAGTTTTAAATGGAGCAGATGCGGTTATTTTGTATACACTGAACAAAAAATGTTGGTTTCATGAGCTGAAATAAAATGTTCCAAATGCACAAAAAGCTTATTTCTCATGTTGTGCACACATTTGTTTACATCTGTTGGTGAGTTTTTCTTTTGCCAAGATATGCCACACCTGTCAGCTGGATGGATGATCAAGAAGCTGTTTAAACAGGACGCTCATTACACAGGTGCACCTTGTGCTGGGGACAAAAGGCTACTCTAAAATGTGCAGTTTTGTCACATTGAGATCTCACGGAAGTTTCAAGTTGAGTGTGATTAGTATTCTGACTGCAGGATTGTCCACCAGAGAATTGAATGTTTCTTCATCTGACAGATTTTTGGCAGTAAATCAAACCGTTCTCTCACCCTCAGACCACATGTATGGTGTTACATGGGCGTGCGGTTTACTGATATCAACATTGTGAACAGTGCCCCATGGTGGGGTTATGGTATGGGCAATCATAAGCTACTGACAACGACCACAATTGCATCTTATTGATGGCAAGTTGAAATCACAGATACCGTGAAGAGATTCTGAGTAGCGTTGTGGTGGATGAATGGCACGACAATCACCTCATGTTTCAGCATGATAAATCTCAGCCCCATGTCACAAGGGTATGTACACAATTCCTGGAAGCTGAACATTTCCCAGTTCCATGGCCTGAATACTTACCAGACATGTCACCGGTTGAGCATGTTTGGGATGCTCTGTATCAATGTGTATGATATCCAGCAACTTCACACAGCCATTGAAGTAGAATGGGACAACCACAGGCCACAATCAGCATCCTGATCAACTCTATGCGAAGGAGATGTTGCATGAGGCAAATGGTAACACCAGCTACTGACTGGCTTTCTGATCCACGCCCCTTTTTTTAAATTTTAAGGCATCTGTGACCAACGACACATCTGTATTCCCAGTCATGTGAAATCCATAGATGAATTTATTTCAATTGACAGATTTCCTTAACTGTAACTCAGTAAAATCTTAAGTCATTCATTGTATGTTGCACTTTATATTTTTGTTCAGTATGTTATTGTCTTCTAGCAAAGTAACAGCTAGTGAGTTTCTAGCAAAGTGTTTTAAGTGTTTAAAATATGTTTTCGTCCTTCCCCAGAGATGAACCACAAGATGCTAGACTTTGAGCAGTTCCTGCCCATGCTCCAGGCCATCGCTAAGAACAAGGACCAGGGCTCCTTTGAGGATTTTGTGGAGGGTCTGCGCGTCTTCGACAAGGAGGGCAATGGCACAGTGATGGGCGCTGAGCTTCGCCATGTCCTCACAACACTTGGTAATGCCTCACAACCCCCAATGAATATGTTTATCTCTCCTCATGAAGAGTTCATTTTCATCCAACTGCAGTCACTGTTATTTATTGTATTAGTCCATGGTTAATATTACAGTATATTAGCCAACAATTTCTTTCTTGTGCTTGAACTCTACTTCAGCTTAACATTCCAGACAAACAGTACTGAAACCTGCCTTGTGACAATGTTGGCGACATAAATCATTGACATTCTGCTCTTGACGGTTTTACCTGAATTTTAATTTGGACCAAGAGAAAAGCTTGAACTGCATGGTCCTGATAGGTGAGGTTGACAAGGAAAAGAGGTAAACTGACTGGGGAACCAAAGGTCCTTATTGTCACTAAACTGATTACATTCCTGATATCACCTCTTAAACTAGTGATTCAATGCCCTACCTTATCCATATTAATCTTAATTTGCATCCGGAACATCTGTCTTGTAAGAGGATTGAGCAACACAAGACATGGTCTCACTTAACTGTATCAGTATGCCTCTGGGAATGTCTGCTTGGTAGTGGGGTTTAGCTTCTTTTTTTTTGAATTGCACCGGTGTTAGGTATAGGAAAGATGGGATTCCCTTCCTATCGTGTCTTGTCTATCTGTTATGAGAATGTAAGTGTTTAATTTTTTTGTTGCAGGTGAGAAAATGACAGAAGAGGAGGTGGAGACTCTCTTAGCGGGCCATGAAGACGCCAACGGCTGCATCAATTACGAAGGTAAAGCAGCGTGGTGAACTGGATGTATATGGGTGTAAAGAGAGAACACTGGACTTATATTCTACTGTACATCACAATGCTTTAGGATTGACCATTTCAGTGTTGCAATAATGGAAGAATCATGTGGATAAGATGTGAATTGTAACAAAATAAAATGGCAATTGTCTTGAATGGTATGTACTCATGTATCATGTAAACACAAATTCCTGTGATTTGTGGTTATTAATAAGGATTGTGTCTGACTGGGTGGAGGTTGTGCGCATTTGATTTCAGATGAGTGTGGGGTTTCCCCCCTTCACTGACCTCCCTGTTCCTCTCCCACAGTCTTTGTCCGCCACATCATGTCTGGCTGAGCAGCGGGTACGAGCAGACCCCCAAAAGCCCCCCCCCCCCCCCCCCCCGGTCAGCACCTACCCCAGCAGTGGGCTCTCACCTACACTGGGAGATGTGTGTGTGTGTGTGTAGCGGTGAGGGGGGGCCCTCTCTTTAACCATCACTGCACAGAATGCTCCTACTCCTAGCTACTGATACCACAGATATATATTTAAGCAAGTAGTTAACAAGCAGGTTACTCTTGTTTCTGGTTGAGTGTGGGGTTCTTGCTCAAACACACTAATTCAAAAGATGGCGTCCTATTGAACAGATGCGTAGTAAAGGCTATGATACTTATGGCGTATGTAGAGTAGGACATCTCTCTGTGCCGTGATGGTGTTGTCAGAGGCTCCTGGATTCCTGTGGTGGAGTCTGGTTTGAATTTATGGTTTGATCTGTTTTATTTAACTTTCTCTCCTGCAGAGCACTTCTCCCTCTCCTGCCCTTCCCCCTCATCTGGCTGTAGTTTGCATGTAGCCTCTCTGCATGTGGCTCCTGAGTGACCCCCATGGACACTGACTCTCCAACCTGATGAGGGCAGGACACTGATGGGTGGGGGGGTGTGTGTATGTTAGACTAGAGGTGTGACTCCTCAACTCTGAATGCATAAGGGGGTGTAAACACAAATAAAGTGCTGTAAAATAAAGCTTTAAGGGTTCAACTATTGTCATCTTTACTATAGTCACTTCATACTAATAGAGAATTGCATTTCCTTGGCTGGTGAAATCTCTTCCCTCCATCCCCTCTCCCCATGGAAGCTGGTACTGTAGGTGTGCTAGTTTTCTCCCCCCCCCCCCCCTTTCTGACAGATCCCTCGCTCCTCCTTTTTCCTCTGTTAGAACAGCCCAAATAAAGAGGGTGGTTGCTAATCCTAACACATTCCAGGTTCTGAGGCCTGGCTGAGCAAACCCTTGGCTGTTCTGGCTCGCTAGGAGATGGATCTTCTGAGTTGCTCTATGGTTTCCCCCTCTAATCCCTCGCTCCTGCCTCTAATGTTCTCCTCTTTAATGCAGATTCTCTTCTGACTGACATGTGGAGTCTGTGGATCAGGCTGCAGCTCCAGCAGAAAGCTGTCTCATGTTGGGGATAAACACCTAGAGAACCATGTGGGAGCAAGTCACTAAGTGGACTTACCTCTCTGATGAATTGAATTTGTCTCAATGTGATGTCTGAGTGTTTGTCAAAGTATATTTTGGATGGAATATACCCCCCATAATTGATTCTAGGCTATACAAGCCAATCCATCTCGAACCAAGAGTCACAGTAATGAGTCAGTATAAATTCCTATAGACAATACGGCCCTCTAAATCTATAGTTGATAAGGAGAGCACTGCTGGCTGGAGGTGGAGTTTGCTCTAGGCTTTTCTTCTCACACCGATGACTAAGCATGCTGCTGATTGTTTGTTTTTTTTCTCCCTCAGAACTCGTCCGGATGGTGATGAGTGGTTGAAGATTTCAAGAACACAACCGGTTCATTTTATTCCCAAATGTTTTTTCTATTATATGTAATGTCTATCTCACCCCCATCCAAATCTTGTTTGCCCTCATTTTGTGATTTTCTTTCGGAAGTGCCTTTTCTGTGTCTTGAGTTGAAGAGCCCCTTTTTTCATTTCACTTGAAAATATCATCAAGCAACAGAGGTGCATGCTATCATGCCTGGCTCGTTGACAGAATCGGCAATAACATTCCCTTCATTATTCCATACGTTCCCATCTCCCACCCTGTCACTCAACCCCTGTCAGCCCTGTTGCCCAATAGCTGTGTTTTTATACAGAGGAGATACATGTTCATTGGCTGAGACCAGCTGTAATGTGGATTTTACCGGGCCAATTATGGAATGGTAGATTTACTGTCTCATGTATATGTTGTATCAAATGATATTTAATAAAAATATCCCCAGTTTCTGAAAACAAATGTTTATCTTAACACAATGGTGGTGTCATGAAGAACCATCCTTCATTTAGTTTAACAGATGTCTGGAATTCCATTACAGTAATATAAAAATGGATACTTCACTTACTAGACCATTTTAAGCCATTCTGGTTATGTCTGGGATGGTCCAGATACCTAGACATTCTGGCTACATGTCCAGGACCATTCTGGCTATTAGAATGCATGTGTTTTGAGGTGACACCATGGAACCTAGGAAGTGGTATATCCATTTGATAGCTTCAGGGAACAAACTTCTATGCTGGCGTTCTCTCAAATGTAAAGGTCATTTTTATATTCAACAGGGCTGTAATGTAAGGCCTACTCAGCATTGTCATAGTGTATTTTTTTGCAGTAGTGCTATGGTAAGATGGGTATGTTTTATTGCAGTGGCCCTCTATGGTATTTGCAGTACTTACACTAGCCCTTTTTATGGTAATGCAGGCATGAGTCTACTAGCTGCCCTCAGGCAGTAGGCCTTGTATGGTAAATGGTAAGGTGATTGCTTGGTCTCTGTAGTCTGCAGGGTGTCTGTTAGTACTAGGTGATGGTTCAGTGGAAAATAAACCGTAATGTTAATGACACAGTTGTCCCATGCATAGGGGGACCCTGTATGGAAGATGCCACACACAGCCTGCCCTCGTGGTGCCTGCAGTGCAGATGGAGCGTTGGATTATTTCCGTAGGCCTAATGTAACAACAACCAGTGAAAGATGTCTTCCTTCACGTAAGAGCTGAGTGTTTAGAGCCATAGTCATACTGCCAAAAATTCTTAGTGAACTACAGCCAGTAAATCTACTGAAGACAATTGTCATAGCTTGAAGGTTGCCATGGTACAGTCAAGATGGCAACAATGACCAAACTGTACACATGTCACATTTATTACATGGTTTTTAAAAACTTTTTGTAAGTAAAACCATCTCTTTTATATGAACTGCAGAGCAACTGACACTAATTCGGTAACTGTTTAACTGAGGAAAGGTTCATTTCTACTGTGTAATTCAATGCAATCATGAAAAACAAACTGGACAGACATGTATTTCATATCACGAAATCCACACAATGTAACAATGGAGACCAAAGCAGTCCATCCATGGTCACGACTAGTGAAGTTTCTAACACTGGCTATCTGGACAAGTTTCATCAGAGTATATATGACAGTCAGAATGTGTGTGATGTGCTGGTGCGTGTTCTCATACAGACATACCAAACTATGAGCATCACAATCCCTCAGCCCTTATCAAACACTGGGGGGAGTGGGCAATGGAACTGATGGAACTCTTAGGGGAAACAGATCTTCATGGCATGCAGTCACACCCATGCTCACAGTCACACTGACTGACAGGTCATTGTGACCTATTAGGACCACGCACATGACAGTGAGGGAGGTTACAAAAATACAGCAATTAGATGCAAACAGTAATATCAAAGAAACAAGATGGAAAACCTGACAGTCAAAAAATATAAAAATAGATAGGATACATAAAGATATTGTTACAAATATTAATGGACAGAATTCTCTATAAACTGAACTGACTTTTGAGATCCCTTGACTTGCACAGTTCTTTTGTAACATTAAAGCCACTTCCATTACATAGTAATCACTTCATGTGAGTTGGACCTGTCATTGGAAAAACACAAACTATAAAAATCTGGATATCCCAAACTCCGGCTATACCCCACTGACTTATATGGAGAAAATGGCAAACATGATTAAAAAGGATGTTGGTTTATCAATGAAGGAAGAGTTGTGACGGTGATGTCTTATGTCTGAAGTTGCTAATAGGGTTCTTCTGGAGCCTACATCCAGTCATTACTTTAGAGTATAATCTTTACAATGGTATGATTGACCGATACTGACGAGCCATACTGGACATACTGACAGAATCCAAATATGACGCATACATGAATACAAATCATATCTGTGTAGTTACTGCTTGTCTTATGATTACGATCTGCTCTATGAAAGCCCAACTGTTTCAGAAGTGTTTCAGATATGAAAATAGAGTTGAAGGGCCAATGAAGATGTTTTTATCTCAATATCAAATCATTTCTGGATAACAATTAAGCACCTGATTATTTTAGACCATTTTAACTGAAAACAAACAAAAATAGCTTCTTAGCTAAAAGCAATTTCTCAAGCAAGAATTTTGCTAGGACTGTCGAAGTGGTCTGAGTGAGGGGACTAATTATAGGAGCCTAATGGGAGGGACATGTAACCTGAAAACTAGCTATTGTTGGCAGAGAGGAGGGCAAACTCTCTTTGTTATTGGCCTATTAACTTAAACCGCCTGGTGATGTTGCCATGTAGTCCAAAACCCCACCTTTGCAAGACAAGATGACATTTTCAAACAGCTCTTACACTAAAGGGCATTATCATAATTTTCACAATTTTACAGCATTATTCCAACCTCATAGTTTGGAAACATATAAAACACAGGGGAAATAAAGTTTTTGACTGCACTGTCCCTTTAAAATTAGAACTTTTAGGACATTGTAACCTGGTCCTTGTGGGTCCTCGGGGGCACTGTAACTCTGGGAGTATGTTGCCCATCATCAATACTTTAAGTGGTTTCTAATGCTCAGTCATATAGGGATTTTGTCCCTTCAAATTGGAGTGAATCATTTGTCAGCATTGTAAACAGAAAATCCAGTTAACAGTACATAGTCTTACAAACTGAAATGGCAGTAGGGCCAGATGAGACCGTTTTCAAGTGGAATACATATTATTACAAAGAGTAATACCATTTGTTTTCATTGCCCTCACACATACTTTTTAGTTTAGGATACATCTAACCAACAGGCCAACCCCAAAGCTCTATAACGCCACATTCACTAACATAGGACAACAAGCTTGATGATCTCATATTTCAAAACTATGACATCCTAGTAAAAACAAGAAAACAGTTATGTGCTTCAGGTCAATTTAGGCCTAGATTCAATCAGATCAAGCGTCAAGCGGCGATAGCCGACACCCACATAGCTGATGTTTTGGCAGTGTTGGTGGTGGAACTGTCAAATTGTTGAGCAGCTGCTCTTGATCATTGTCAGGTAGTCATACCCGTCTCACATTACAAGTTCAGAACGAGAAAATGTAGGCTATATAGAAATAATGACGCTCAAATTGAAAATAATTCAACTAAATAATGAGGATTTCTATCAGCCTAATCGAGTTGCAGATTACATCACACATTCCAGTATTCAAACTTGTAAACAAGGCTGCATGGTATTCTTGTAGGGCTCTATTCAATCTGTAAAGCTGAAGTGCTACACATTCCAGGATAGAAATGTAATGGTATTTTCCGATTGAGCCGACATATGCAGTGTTAACCGTGAACACAGTCTCTGCTAATGCGGGAACACTGCCTTTAAATTTCAATCAGGGTGTAACGCTGATCTTCCGCGGTCCGGATTGAATAAAGCCCTTAATGCTACTTCATGCAGCCAATGGCAATGTACGCTTTAGGTATAATGCCAGGAGCCGCTTGTGCTATTTGACAGCTCTAACGCAGTTCCACCTCTGACACAGCCACAACAACAGCTTTGCGGATGTTGTCTAAAGTGGATCTGATTGAATAGAGCCCTTAGTTAATAATGTTTTGTCTTCAGATATGGCCGCCGGAGAAACATATTTTCAAAGTGCAAATCTTTTTTTCTTAAAAAAAAAAAAAATCATCTTTCAATTCTAAGTACCTACTAGGGTACCTTGGGAGAATCGGTAGGTAGGTATGTCTGTGAACATGGCTGGGAACATCTGACCCTCAGTACACTATAGAAGAAAACAAAAGCACCACTATTCAGAGGACTGCTAAGACAAGAGTCCTTTAGTTCTCTTCATATCCTCAGGTCAGGTGGTGTATTTACATGACAATACTCTCTTGGTTTAACCTTGGGTCCGATGTGAAGGGTGAAAGTAATTAAGCAACTTATGTCTGTAAAAAGAAGACTGTTCGTTTTGAAAACTTTTCATTTGCATTTTCTTTTTAGTTGGGAGTAATTTTAAGGGGGTTGTTTCCACCTAATATTCATTCCGGTAGGGAATGTTTTTGTTCTGTTTTTCTTTCCCATGTCAATCGTCCAGTCCAAATGTTAAAAATGATCAAAGTTTGTTGTATCTCCTTCAGTTTGACTTCTTCATTTTCAGATGATACAGGCAGAATTCATAGGTACAAAGTGGTCAATGTCATTCAGTTTGCCAAGACCTTTTTCCTGTCTCTCTCTTCTTCCCTCTCTCTTTCCCTCCTCTCTCTCCCTACCTCTCTCTCTTTCTTTCTCTCTTTTCACTGTGGAGTGGGAGCAGCGGTTGAGGAATGGAGTGTATCCCCAGGGGCGCTGGACTCTGGGTTCAAAAAGAGGAGAAGAATTTGAGATGTGTAACACAAACATAGTGCAAAAACATTCAACAGTACAGTTCAAGTTAATTCCAATGGATCACATGATCACCTTTATACAGTATTAGGTAATTACTGAAAATTCACAGTTGGTCAATACAAAATGTGACTCACCGTGGAGTGTTGGGGTGGGGGTGGTGTTGGTGCTGGAGTGGCCTGGTGGGCGGGGAGGTGAGGAGTGAGGACCACTGGGGGTCGGCTGGGGCTCAGTGGGCTGGGCCTGGGCAGAGGAGGGGCCAGTCATGGGGACGGAGGAGGCAGAGGGTGCTGGGCTGGGAGCTGGTTGTGGTGCAGGGATACTGGGGGCCGGCTGGGACTGGGTGGCTGAGGGGCCCTGGGGTGGGGGGCCCGTGGGAGCCGGGGCGGGGTGTGGGCCTCCAGTCTGGCTATGCTGCTGGTGCTGGATCTGTTGGAAGTGCTGCTGACGCGCCCTCATCTCTGCATACTTCAACTGCTCCATGTGGAACGACTGACGGTCTGCCAGCAGCTGCTGCCTCTGGTACTCCAACTACACATACACACACACACACACACGCACACACACACACACGTAAATGCGCAGTCCAACCAACAAAGCAAAACCAACTAGTCCACTTAAACTAGATCCCCCATAATGCTTCGCTACTGCCTGACTCACAGCCTCCCTCTCTCGGTCCATGATGGTCTCCAGCTCTTCAAAGTGTCTCAGTTTGATCTCCAGCTTCTTCATCTGGGTCTCCACCAGCAGAGCCACCAGAGACTTGATCTTCCTCTCCTCCACCGCAGCCAGGTGCTATGGAGAGAGAAAGACAGAGGGAGGGATGGAGAGAGGGGGTGGAGAGGAAGAGAGAGAAGAAGAAGCATAGGGGAGAGAAAAGGGTAGAGAAAATAATCTTTAGTATGTGAAAATAGAACAGACATATACTGAACTGAACATATACTGTTTTTTGTATTTTCTTGCACAGTGAAAAAAATATACTAAACAAAAAAACATGATTTACATAAGTATTCAGACCCTTTGATATGAAACTCGAAATTGAGCTCAGGTGCATCCTGTTTCCATTGATCATCCTTGATGTTTTGACAACTTGATTAGAGTCCACCTGTGGCATATTCAATTGATTGGACATGATTTGGAAAGGCACATACCTGTCTATATAAGGTCCCACAGTTGACAGTGCATGTCAAGAGCAAAAACCAAGCCATGAGGTCAAAGGAATTGTCCGTAGAGTTCCGCGACAGGATTGTGTCGTGGCACAGATCTGGGGAAGGGTACCAAAACATTTCTGCAGCATTGAAGGTCCCCAAGAAGACAGTGGCCTCCATCATTCTTAAATTGAAGAATTTTAGAAGCACCAAGACTCTTCCTAGAGCTGGCTGCCCGACCAAACTGAGCAGTCGGGGGAAAAGGGTGACCAAGAACCCAATGTTCACTCTGACAGAGCTCCAGAGTTCCTCTGTGGAGATGGGAGAAACTTACAGAAGGCTAACCATCTGCAGCACTCCACCAATCAGGCCTATATTGTAGAGTGGCCAGACGGAAGCCACTCCTCAGTAAAAGGCACATGAGAGCCCGCTTGGAGTTCTTCAAAAGGCACCTAAAGGACTGGGGTGAAGGTTCACCTTCCAACTGGACAACGACCATAAGCACACAGCCAAGACAAAGCAGGAGTGGCTTCGGGACAAGTCTTAATGTCCTTGAGTGGCCCAACCAGAGCCCGGACTTGAACCCAATGGAACATCTCTGGAGAGACTTGAAAATAGCTGTGCAGCAACGCTCCCATCCAACCTGACAGAGCTTGAGAGGATCTGAAGAGAAATGTAACCTTTATTTAACTAGGCAAGTCAGTTAAAAACCAATTCTTATTTACAATGACGGCCTGCCCCGGCCAACGCTGGGCCAATTGTGCCGCCCTATGGGACACCCAATCACCGTCGGATGTGACACAGCCTGGATCCTAACCATAAAGGTGTGCCAAGCTTGTAGCGTCATACCTAAGAAGCATCAAGGCTGTAATCGCTGCCAAAGGTGTTTCAACAAAGTATTGAGTAAAGGGTCTGAATACTTATGTAAATATGATATTACATTTCCTTAAAAACCAGTTTTTTCTTTGTCATTATGGGGTACTGTGTGTATATTGATGAAAAATTCAACAATTTAATACATTTTAGAATAAGGCTGTAACGTAACAAAATGTGGAAAAAGTCAAGGGGTCTGAATACTTTCCGACTGTATAACGTTACTGGAAGACAAAAAATACCACCTCATTTCTTATGAGATTTTAGGATGATTGTACGAACGGTCACATTTTTCTCTCATGTGGCCTCAACAGCGTGTTAGGCAAAATATGTGCTTTGATTGAAACTAAACACAGGTAAGCTATGCAGTTTAACACTATCTGCAAAAACATTTGCTCCACTGTATATAATTCAGAACAGGCTTACTTGTAGGCTACTTGGAAACAACACTGTATAACTCAATAAGATCTAAATGCATATCCCATGAAACTGATTGAGATCAAATGATTAGTATGCAGACGCTGCATGGACGTTTCAGAATCAGAACGTGATTCAGATCTTCAGCTGTGGGGAAAAGGGCTCCAGGTGGGCGGGACGGGGTGGTTACCTCCGGATCCGCAGTCTCTGCCTATTTTTGAATCCCTGGGGATTGGCTAGGAGAGCTGATTTTGAATCAGGTGCCTCCTAATGTAATTGTATGAACGATGGCTAAACTGATCGTAGATCAGCACTCCTACTCTGAGAAGCTTGATACATACAGCATCTGATCCTAGATCTGTGGTTAGGGGCATCATGCTAAACAAGGGTCAGAAGTCAGACCTTGGCTTTGACGGCAGCAGCAGCCAGGGCAGAGGCAGCAGCGGTAGCCAGGTTCCCCTCTCCCACATCCCGTTCCACCTTCGCCTTCCTTTCGCCCTCGCTCTCTCCTTCTCTCTGGCCCTCCTCCAAGGCCTCCTTCCCTTCCTTCTCCTTCTCTCTCTCACCTAATGCAGAGTGGGAAACATATAAATCACACTTAATTTAGTGTCTAAGAAATAGAGACAGAATCCACTATTTTACAGAGATTACAGAGACATTCAAATTCAGTCACAGACATAAACATTACCCATCTCTGTCTCTGTCTTCTCAGACTCTCGGTCTCTCTCTCCTTCTCCCTCTCTCCCTCTCTCCTCCTCCTTCTTCCCATTTTCTCCTTGCTTCTCATCCTCTTCCATGGCTCCATCTTTATTCTCCTGTTATCACCATGGGGATAAGGATAACAAGGTCAGCTCTTTACTGATACTTGATTCCCCCCCCCCCCCTTTTTCGTGGTATCCAATTGGTAGTTACAGTCTTGTCCAGTACGGATTTGGGAGAGGCGAAGTTTGAGAGTCGTGCGTCCTCCGAAACTCAACCCAGCCAAGCCGCACTGCTTCTTGACACAATGCCCGCTTAACCCGGAAGCCAGCCACACCAATGTGTCAGAGGAAACACTGCATCTGGCGACCGTGTCAGCGTGCATTGCGTCCGGCCCGCCACAGGAGTCGCTAGTGCGTGATGGGACAAGAACATCCCTGCCGGCCAAACCCTCCCCTAACCTGGAAGACCGTGCCACTCGGGAGGCCGTCCTTACTGATACTTGAGTATCGATCATCACAACATAGACAATTCAGAACTGGTTTGCCAGAAGACTCGACCACGCAAACACAGGTACAGTAGAAGTCCAAACAGACACCATACCTTGGTCTCCCTCTTCTCCTCACTGGATTGGCTGTCACTCTTACTCTCCTCACTGCTCTCTTCTGGAGGCAGAGAAAAGACAGATGAGTTGTCAGCCAGCCTTACGTCTACCCCACCTGCAACTCGTTTTTCAATTCAGATTGATAAACTATTGACATACATACTTATGTGGAAACATGACCAAAGACGACTATAGTTTTAGATAATAGTAGATGGAAGCTGTACCAGGTTTGTCTCCTTCCTCCAGGCTGGTGCCTGCGATGCCGCTGCCCTCCAGGCCGTAGAGGGGGTCCTGTCTGCCACTGGCCCGCGCCGCCTCCTCCACCCTCCTCACATGGGCCTCCACCAGTGCTGCTGGGACCTCCTCCTTCATACGGGAAAACTCCTCTGAGAAAGAGAGAGAGAGAAGAGAGAAACAGCTGAACGCTACACCCAATACACAATCCATCTCTAAAATGTCTCTCTTGTCTCTCTTTTTTTAAACTTCAAGACACCTCCTGGTAAATAACGGTTAACTAAACAGTTATCTGACACAAATCAGGCCAGTCTTTACTGTGTGATCTGACCGACGGTTAGTTAGTGAGTTGACCCCTCACCCAGGGCAGACTTGGCGGCTGCGGAGGCCACGCGGGGGTCCACCACGGAGGCCAGGAAGGCCACTGTGCTCATGACGGGGTTGCCTGCCTGGCTGAAGGGGACGGGCTGGTAGGCCAGGGGGCCCAGGGACGAGGACATGTCCTCCAGGTATGGGTCCTCAATGGGCAGACGCAGGAAGTGTAGGATACACTCGTCCTGGGTACGTGAGCCCACGTGCTCTGACACCTTGTTCCAGTCATCCTTGTACATCTCCAGACCCTGAAAGGGGAGGGATGATATGATTGATATTAATAATTATAATGTTATATTAAGCCTTAGATTTTGTTTTCAGATAAGTGCTTTGTGTGTTTTTGTTCGTCTCAACACATTTTAAATGTTATGTTTATTTGGATTTAAAGGGCCTTTTGTTGAACCATTCTGTTGAATGGTAATAAAGTGGAGGAGACAGCTGTTAGTTACCTCTAGCAGCAGTAGTGTCTCCTGTTCGGTCCAGTCTCGCATGGCATTGGCAGCAGTCTTACTCTGTAGACAGGTAGAAGTAATATCACTGAAACACATCACTACTCTTTAATAGTTAGCTATACAGTGCATTATGATCCTCATCAGTCCTGCAGTGTTGTGAGCCATACCTTAGGAGGCCCAGTCTTCTTGCTGTACATGTCTGTCCTCAGGCCAAAGTTCTGCAGGTCGGCTGGCTGCTTCTCCTTCACCTTATCGGGGAATGACAGAATCTGCTGGGCCGCCGGAGTCTATAGGGGACAGAGAGAGAAGGTAAGTGGAGTGAAACTACAGTCAAATAGAGACATCTAGAACCAAAATATAGATACAATTTGTGTTTGTGCGTGCACATGTGTTTATCTGTGTGTCTGTGTGTGTGTGTGTGTGTGTGTGTGTGTGTGTACCTGGGATGCCTTGGGCTGCAGGGGCACCAGGCTGGAAGGGGTGTCAGCCAGGACGTGGAAGTGGGAGGTGGGCGGGGGGCCCATGGGGGTGGGCCGGCTCTCTGAGTCCACCTGGTAGTTGATCAGACCCCACTGCTCCAGGAATGCATGCACCCTGAGGAGAGGAGGAGGTAAATATTACTGCAGGAAGTAGATGAAAAGAAAAGAAAACAATGACAGTGTGTACACAATGTACTACAGCAGGGGTGTCAAATCTGGTCTAAAGGTGTTTTTTTTAAACTCAATAAACTTTAAAATGTCTAAAACCAAATGGAAACTGTGTAGAAATGATAATGGACCTACATTCATACAGTTTCTTGACTGTGTCCATCTCTCTAATCAACCAAATGAAAGCTAGACAGTCAGGCAGCATCGGAAATTCTATGATGACCAGAGGACTAATTTTTGCACATTTTGACGGTGAGGAAATATAACCCATTTTCAGTGCGGCCCTCCGACACTCGTTGAAGACCGAATGAGGCCCTCCGGACCTCGTTGAAGACCAAATGCGGCGACCGGGGCAAAATTCGTTTGACACCCTTGTTCTACAGTGTTAAACCAGCCTGATCTGAGCGCAGCGGTCTAGTTTCACAAAGCTAGTATTATACTCTTCTTATAAGAATTACAAAACAGAGTAAACTGTAATGCGACTGTTGTAAATGTCCTGTGTGCAGCGAGTCCTCCTAACCTCATGATGGCGCACACGTCTCCGGCCAGGTTCCTACGACAGGCAGTGGAGGTGAGGTACTCCTGCGGGTTCAGCCTGTACGTGTCAATCATGAAGTTCCTGTAGGCCAGGTAACTGTGGAGAGATAGAGATTCTTGTCAGTGAATATACAGTTAAGTCACTCCAAACCTTAAAGCTGTGTGAAAGATGTTGTTTTATGCATAACACAGAGGAGTGCATAAGCTAGGCATGTGTAATAATAATATGTTAGCATGGGTTTACTCACATCTCAGGGGTTTTGGATTTGTTCTTGCCATTGAAAAACTCTGGGAGGGCTCTGCGCTCAATAGCATGGACACTGAGAAAGAGAGAACGAGATTAACATACAGTAGACTAGCTATACCATTTAAGAGCATCTCTCTAGAACAGGGATGGGCAACTGGCAGCTCCCACCCTCGGATCAATCCCCCCCCAGTTAGGGAATAGTAGAATACACAAGGATCAATTTCATCAGCAGCTTTTTTCTTGTTATGTCAGTCACTGATAGTTAACCATGTCAGCTAACATTTCTTAGATTGCTAAGTTAGTTTAGCGGACAGCTATCTAAACTTGTTATGGTCGAATTACCACCCAGGGGACCCACATTGATTTAGTTAGTCTCACTCAGATATTATATTATAAACTGCAAACATTTCTCTCCACCCTATGGCAAAATGTGTAGAACTGTAGGAAATGTGCTTTAAAACAGCTCATTGTCCTCTCTACTCCATGGCACAATGAGTAGAATTGCATGAAGTTAGTTATACAATTGTAAAATCTTCTCAACACCCCATGGCCAAATGTGTAGAATTGTACGAAACAAACTCTAAAGCGTAACACTATAAGGCTGATGATCCGGGGGTGGGGGGGATGTGTAGCCTACCTGTTGTAGTCAAACCATGCAGCGTAGCTGGGAATGATGATGTGGTGGGTCTGCTCAGTCACGTTGTCCTCATGGAGGTCCGACCCTTTCACCGGCTCTCCTTTCACACTCGGAGAGCCCTCCTCCTCCTTTTCTGCAGTTTCCATGGATTCATCCTCTTGCTCATCTGTTCAAGAGATAAAAGAGGAGATAATGAACATAGGAGGACAGAAAGGATAGATTAAGCTAAAATATAGTGACCTCACCCTGCAGACAGTGTATACACTGAGATGTAAAGTTATGATGTGATGTGTGTGTTGTGCATCAGGTTGGATACTGTGACAGCAAAACATTTAAATAATCTGTACATATGGACAAATATAGAAAGCATTGTATTGATGAAGTAGTTCAGGGAACTCACCCAGGTCTGTCATGGTACCTCCTTTCACTGGTGTCAACTCAGAGTCTTTCTTAGTGTTGGCTACAGAGAGACAGAGACAGAGAGGGAGGGGGACGGGGGTTTGCATTTCCTGTGACACAAGACTTTAGTTCAACCCCTGACCTTCAGTCACAATGATGATAGTGATGTTTCAACCAGCGTAAATATCAGGAGGATAAGCCAATGGGCTAAGTCAAAACCGTACATAATAAAGTGGATGTGTGAGTTAGAATGTTCACTAACAAAATGTCATATGTATTTTACATGTGTGTGTTGTGTACCTGTCTTAGGTAGGGTGACCTCCTCTACAGCAGGTACAGGTGATGGTTCATCCAGATCTTTAGTCAGATCCTCTGGCTCCTCCTCTCTCTGGCCTCGCTTAGACTTAGTGTACGGGGTGGTGGGCCTACACACACACACACACACACACACACACAAAGTCAGTCATACTGTATAGCATCTAAAGGCTTGTATTTCTTAGTCATAGTGTGTGTCAGCAATCTACAGATCTCCCAATGACACCTCCACAAAGGGCATCATCCTGGGCTGGCCTATACAGTAGTAAACAAAGGGTAGTAGGGTAGCACACACACACACACACACACACATACACACACACATACCCTTTCTTGGTGTTCTTCTTCTTGCTCTCCTGGGATGTTGGAGTGGGCGAGGGGGAGGGTGAGCGCTTCCTCTTCTTGGCGCTGCCGGGCTTCTTGTCCCGGCGCTCGTCCCCTGGGGTGGTCACCTCGTCCGTCAGGGTCTTGGCTGAGATCCTCTTCCTCTTGGGGCCCCCCTCTCCGACCTCATAGTCCTCCTCATTCATCCACTCATTAAACTGGTCCAGGTCCAGGATCCACTTGGCATGGACCTGAAGAAACACAGTTTTTAATATGATGTCATAAACAGGGTGTGAATTACAGGGGAGCCAGGAGGGGCTCAGCTCCTCTGAATGAGACATTAGCTCTCCTAAATGCAACAAAAGTCCAACTTTGGAGGGGTCTCTAAATAATGCTAATTTAATATTATACTATTTGCTTAAAATGTAGTGGTAAATATGTTTTACAGTGGTAAATATTACAATAAAAGTATCCAAATACCACTACATCACTGGCTACCGGTAGGCCTATTTGAAGTTCATGGTAACAGGCCTACAATTTGTAGCCTAGAGTAGTAAATTGAGCGTGTGTATTTGGGTGACCCTTCCCGTTTTCCCCGGAACAGTTTCAGCGTCCCAACTTTTCAGCAAAAAAGTTTCATTTATCAGCAAGATGCATCAATTGTAGGTCTTATCAATGGCTGAATGTCATTAGGCACACTGTTTGGTGTTTTGTAATGGCGTAAGTGTACATGCGATGCACTGTTTGGTGTTTTGTAATGGCGTAAGTGTACATGCGATGCACTGTTTGGTGTTTTGTAATGGCGTAAGTGTACATGCGATGCACTGTTTGGTGTTTTGTAATGGCGTAAGTGTACATGCGATGCACTGTTTGGTGTTTTGTAATGGCGTAAGTGTACATGCGATGCACTGTTTGGTGTTTTGTAATGGCGTAAGTGTACATGCGATGCACTGTTTGGTGTTTTGTAATGGCGTAAGTGTACATGCGATGCACTGTTTGGTGTTTTGTAATGGCGTAAGTGTACATGCGATGCACTGTTTGGTGTTTTGTAATGGCGTAAGTGTACATGCGATGCACTGTTTGGTGTTTTGTAATGGCGTAAGTGTACATGCGATGCACTGTTTGGTGTTTTGTAATGGCGTAAGTGTACATGCGATGCACTGTTTGGTGTTTTGGAGTGGTTGAACATGCATACTTTTTGAAGTCATTTGTTTGACAAACAGATGAAAACACTGTGACTGGTTGTGCCCATGCTACATTGAAAGGTAATTCATTTCTACCATTAAATGATATCTTTATTATTAGGCCCATAAAACAAATTCATATAGACCCCCCCGAATATCACGGTGTAATTCGCACTCTAGTAGAGAATGAATGACAGGTACTATCAGGATGTTCTAAATAGTAGGCTACGTAGTATGGTTAGTACATAGTAGAGAATGTTTGTAATTAGTAGGAAAGAGCCATTTTGGGCACAGCCCTTACACACAGAAAGAGCCATTTTGGGCACAGCCCTTACACACAGAAAGAGAGGAAGAAAGCTATGTGTGCTGACCTTCCTGGGTTTCTCTGGGCTGGGCGGATCTTCCACAGCTGCCTCCACCTCACTGGCTGAGATCCAGGTGTCATAGCTGAGCAGCAGGGGACAGAGGTCAGATGGAGGTCAGAGACTAGTGTCAGCCTAGTGCACTACATGTCACAACATGGTGCTATAACACAGGCTGAGAAAAACAGTGTGGAACTGTTTGCTTTTGTCGTGGTGTATGAATAGGTAAAGGAGATGTGGGTATGGGTTAGAGAGCATGTTAGTGTACATTCACTGTTTGACTTTACTCAATAGTGTCAGTATCACAGGTGTTAAAGTTTGCTGTGCTGCTAAAGGCTAAGATTGAGTTGACTGTGTCAGGCTGAGGCCCCAGTATGGACAGTACCTACCTGTCAGGAGAGTATCCCCAGTGGAGCAGCACCTGCTTGTCTCTCTTCATCACCGGACGCACCCACTCTTCTGAACCAACCAGGGGATTGGTGAGAGAGAGAGGGAGGGGCCTCATTTTCAAGCCACTACATTTTTGTAATTTAGTAGATGCTCTTATACAGAGCAATTAAGGTTAAGTGCCTTGCTCAAGGGCACGTTTGATCCATAATGTTAGACTGACTTACCCTCCTCAAGACTGGCAGGGATGGGAACCACCACATGGGAGCTGCATGTCTTGTCTTCAGTTACTGAGCCCTGCTGGCAGCAAACAAACTCTGCTTAACTGTGTTTGTATGTTGTGTTGTATTGTATTGCACTGTATGTGTACTCCATATACAGTTTCGTCACTAGGTCAAGCCTACCTGGTGCCTCTTGATTATGTCCTTCAGTTTCCCCAGCAGCTTGGCCTCAATGTCAGAACTCAGGTAGATCACTGGTCGACTCAGACAGTTGTTCTAATCGACAGATGGCAAGAAAGAGAGAGAGAGTGAATAAGAAAGAGAGAGTGAATAGGAAAGAGAGAGTGAATAAGAAAGAGAGAGTGAATAAGAAAGAGAGAGTGAATAGGAAAGAGAGAGTGAATAAGAAAGAGAGGGTGAATAAGAGAGAGTGAATAAGAAAGAGAGAGTGAATAAGAAAGAGAGAGTGAATAAGAGAGAGTGAATAAGAAAGAGTGAGTGAATAAGAAAGAGAGGGTGAATAAGAAAGAGAGAGTGAATAAGAAAGAGAGAGTGAATAAGAAAGAGAGAGTGAATAAGAAAGAGAGAGTGAATAAGAAAGAGTGAGTGAATAAGAAAGAGAGGGTGAATAAGAAAGAGAGGGTGAATAAGAAAGAGAGAGTAAATAAGAAAGAGAGAGTGAATAAGAAAGAGTGAGTGAATAAGAAAGAGAGGGTGAATAAGAAAGAGAGAGTGAATAAGAAAGAGAGTGAATAAGAGAGAGAGAGTGAATAAGAGAGCGAGAGTGAATAAGAGAGCGAGAGTGAATAAGAAAGAGAGGGTGAATAAGAAAGACAGAGTGAATAAGAGAGAGTGAATAAGAAAGAGAGAGTGAATAAGAAAGAGAGTGAATAAGAAAGAGAGAGTGAATAAGAAAGAGAGAGTGAATAAGAAAGAGTGAATAAGAAAGAGAGAGTGAATAAGAAAGAGAGAGTGAATAAGAAAGAGAGAGTGAATAAGAGAGTGAATAAGAAAGAGAGGGTGAATAAGAAAGAGAGAGTGAATAAGAGAGAGTGAATAAGAAAGAGAGGGTGAATAAGAAAGAGAGAGTGAATAAGAAAGAGAGTGAATAAGAAAGAGAGGGTGAATAAGAAAGAGAGGGTGAATAAGAAAGAGAGGGTGAATAAGAAAGAGAGGGTGAATAAGAAAGAGAGAGTGAATAAGAAAGAGAGAGTGAATAAGAAAGAGAGAGTGAATAAGAAAGAGTGAGTGAATAAGAAAGAGTGAGTGAATAAGAAAGAGAGAGTGAATAAGAAAGAGAGAGTGAATAAGAAAGCGAGAATGAATAAGAAAGCGAGAGTGAATAAGAAAGAGAGGGTGAATAAGAAAGAGAGAGTGAATAAGAAAGAGAGAGTGAATAAGAAAGAGAGAGTGAATAAGAAAGAGAGAGTTAATAAGAAAGAGAGGGACATAGAACAATAGATAAATAAATAGTTTTCCAAAGAAGAACACGGCAGACTGACCTGTACCAGGGATTTCTCGATAGTCATGAACATCTCCACATTGCGGTCCATCCGAGAAGGATTCTGAAAGTCAAACCTGCGCCTGCCATGAAGACAGACAGGAGTCAAAAATCTCAAAGAACCTTGTCAAATATTTCAATAAAAATACATCATTGTCCAAATGAAAACATCTCAAGGATCAATCTATTTAGTTTAATCTTAAACGGAACGTTTCAACTATACAACTGGGTTCAATTCATTTGAAGGGAATGTATGTGCAGTGAGCCAAACAAAATCTAATGACGTTATTGAAACTCTTACCAGCCCTGATCACTCTTGAACTTGTAGGCTGCTGCCAGAATGTGGCAGAGAGCCCCACCAGACTTAAAGTCCAGGAAACTCTTCATCTGAACAGAAAGACAGAGGGTTAGATACAATATTCTTTAAAAAAAAATATATTTAACCTTTATTTAATTAGGTAAGTCAGTTAAGAACAAATTCTTATTTACAATGATGGCCTACCCCGCCAAACCCTAACCCGGACGAGGCTGGGCCAATTGTGCGCCACCCTATGGGACTCCCAATCACGGGCGGTTGTGATACAGCCTGGACTCAAACCAGGGTCTGTAGTGACGCTTCTAGCACTGAGATACAGTGCCTTAGACCGCTGAACCACTCGCGAGCCCTAGAATAGTGTAATAGGGGAAGCACAATACCCAATTGTGTGTGTGTATGTTTGTACCGGCAGCCTGGTGAGAGGTGGGTTGCTGACATGTCGTCCGAACACCTCCTCCTGAAACTGCAGTAGCTGGACCACTAGGCTGGACAGAGACTTGTTGGTGGGGGGCTCCGCCTGGATGTACTGAGGGATGAGAGAGAGAGAGGATTAACATGGAAATGTCCGAATAAATAGACATTGTAACTTAAGTTTAGTTTGTGTGTGCATGTGCGATAGCGAGAATAGGATTTGTTTTTCTATATCCACCATAGAACTTTGACAGTTTGAACACTACAATTAACAAAAGCAGAATTAATTTGATTGTCAAAGAAACAACAGGTTTCTTTACGTGAATCTTTGCATTCTTTCTGTCTGGGCCAGGTTGAGAATGGTAGAGCTGAGCGCATGCTCTGAGACAATAGACAGGGCTTTTTGGCAACACTATAATGAGAAAATTCTGCACACCATCTGGGAAGGGGTAAAAGGGGGCGGATCATTAAAACTCAAGGCGCATATATTGCCCTAAAAGAACATGGCGTGCAATGGGGTGAAAGATAAAACCGAAAGCGCCGGTAAAAAGACAGCTCAACATCTGGATTTGTGCACTTGCGCTGCCGGTGCGGTAGCCGGAGTATAGACATCTGCAATCAATGAAATTACCGTTAGATAGCCAGTTGGGTTTCCTCCCCTTGAACAAAAACCTGCAACACAGGCCATTCATTCCCCTCTACTAAAAGGGGGTAGTAACATGGATTTATGTTCATAATTTGCAACGCGGAATTTCCCCAAGACGTTATCGCAGCATCCTTTTGTTTCAGTCTCGTGAATGTGTGGATTAAACCGCTGAACTATCCTGCAACCCATCTCATCTCACACCCTCCTTCTCCTTTCTCTTTGCTCACTCGTTTTGCTGTTAGGATTGCTCTCCTTCATTTATGATAATATGAATGCGTGTATTTATTACTTTAGCAAAAAAAACAGGCAGTACCTTTTTATAATTCTTGCCCAACCAAACGCGGACATTGTCGAATTGCGAGACGGTATCAGACGTTTCGAAATATTTTACGTTCGGGCCGCCGTCTTTCTTCCGCACCGCCATCTTTGTCTGCAGAATGACAGCGACCTGGTGGTGGAAAGAAGATACTGCAGTCGGTGGGCCCATTACTGCCACTGTAGTTGCAGTAAATATACAATAGGTGGCGTCATTGCATAAAGATAATGCAGTGCGTAATAATGTCTGCATCGTTTTAAACACGGACACCAGAGAGTGCACATTGAATGTAATGTAGGCCTACCTTTCTAAATTATGTTTTGACATGGGATGAGAGAAATCATTACCACATTTTAAATATGTATTTTCTACATAAAAACAAAGCATTATGTATGCCTGGTATTTATTGCTATTTAATTAGGTTCGTTAGGTTTCAGACATTCTGCTCTCATTACCCAAATGTGCTTGCTCACTATTATAGCAGTTCTGTCTCCGAGTTGTATTTCGCCAGGGCTCACTTGAAAAAGAGATGTCCATCTTGTGGTCTCCCTGTTTTTTATTTAACCTTTATTTAACTAGGCAAGTCAGTTAAGAACAAATTCTTATTTACAATGACGGCCTACCAGGTAACAGTGGGTTAACTGCCTTCTTCAGGGGCATAACAGATTTTTACCTTGTCAGCTTCGGTTACTGGCCTAACGTTCAAGGATAAAAAGATTGAAGGGATACTTGGGATTTTGGCAATGAGGCCCTTTATTCACTTCCCCAGAGTTAGATTAATTTGTGGAAGTTAGGTTGCATTCCAAACACTTAAAAGACACACCCTCTCCCCTCAGTCCTCAAATTAAGTGGACACCTCTGATGACATATCATGCATGACCTCTGACAAGTTGACAATTGCAGGGCAAGGGGCGAGGAAAGAATGAATGAATTTGACATTTTCTTGCCCAGAAATGTGTCTCTCGTTCATCCCACGGTTGTGTTTTCAGTCATCATGAAACCACTGGTAGCTGTTGTGTGTGCATTATATGCGCTACAGTCAATTATGTTTGCGTTTCATATCTTGGCTAGAAGACAAAGCCTCCGCAGACATCGAATGTTAGCCATCTGACTATATCAGGTAAATCGAAAATTACAATCTAAGTGTGATGTCAGGGAAAGTTGTACACGCAAGCTAACGTTTCCAAAAGCAAACCAAACAAAAACATAATTACTTGTATGATACGTGTTTCAGCCGTCATGTGCATTAGTAGCACAATTTCTAACTTATTTAAATAATTTTTTACATACACTTGTATGTTTATTTCTCCATATTAATAATGGTTTTAAGTTTTGGCTGACTTTTCTTAGCAGATGTACAATTGTCGTAAATTAAATTATGCGGCGTTTCAGGCACCGGAGTGAACATAATTGTACGCTCGCAAACTCGATCAAAAACGAGGGCTGAGGGGCTTGTGTTACCAACTTCCTATGCTTGGCTAATCATTTAGACCGTCTACAAAGATGGCCGTGGGGATTCCCCCAAGTGCATAAAGTGAGGTTAAGTGGAGGAGGGTGTGACTTTTATGTGTTTGAAACGCAGCCTTGGAGTTAGGTTTGCGAGCCAATGCTAACTAGCATTAGTGCAATGACTGGAAGTCTATGGGTGTGACTGGAAGTCTGCTAGCATAGAATTCCAGTCATTGCACATGTTAGCAGATACCCATAGACTTCCAGTCCTTGCGCATGCTAGCAGATACCCATTTTGACGTCCAGTCATTGCGCTAATGCAAGTTAGCAATTGCGCTAGTTATTAGCTTCCTTCAAACTGCAAGCAAAAATGGTATCCACAAGTTCATCTGACTCTCGGGAAGTAAATAAAGGGCCTCATTGCCAAAATCTAAGGTATAATAATATATCCCAGAAACATCCATTTCACATTGTTCCAAAGACAGAAACGCGGCTGTCTGGTGAATTCTTCTCTTTTACCTTTTGCTCCTATTCTCCGTCTACACCCGTCTCCGCATACCCCTCATTAGCACTAAGATAGATGTATATGTTTGTGTGTGTGTGCGGAATCATTACTTTTGTGTGTATGGGTTCATACAAATCAGTGTTTATGCATGGAAATGTGTGAGTAATTGAAAGTCTACATGTGTCTGTATGTCTTGAGTGTAAGGGGGTGTGCATGTATTTCTGTATGTGTGGGGGGGAGGTGCTGGAGAGGAGACTGAAGCCTATTGATTATTTTAATCCTCCTATTTGTGAGTCTGTGATCCTCTCAGCTCAGCCTTCCACAGGGGGATTGCTAATGGGCACGAACGCTTCCCTCCTATGCCCTCGCTCCCTGTCCAATTAACTTTACACTGGAATCTGCCAGGATAGAGTGTGAGGAGGGGAGACTGCCGAGGTATCCCCCCTCCCTTCCACCACCACTATCCCTCCAGTCTCCCGTAGGAAACAAATTCAGCATCCAGAATACTATTACCTCTCACCTTTAATTAAATATCTGTCTGCTTGTTTTCACTCTGACAAGATGAGACCACAGACTAGTTCACTGAGGGAAGGAGCAGGACACGGGTCTATTCTGTAATTCTAGAGTATTGCTTGTGGTTTCAGGGGTTAAGAGATGGGATACTGCCATTTTATATGAGGAAGGGATTTCTCTATCACCTAGCTAACTGTGGTAATAGTGAGATAAAAACAATTAAGAAGTTGCAAACTCAGAAACTATTCATACCTCTTGACTTATTCCACATTTTGTTTCGTTACAGCCTGAATTCAAAATGGATTCAATACATTTTTTTTCTCACCCATCTATGCACAGTACCCCATAATGGCAAAGCAAAAACATATTTTTAGAAACATGTATATCTAATTTACGTAAGTATTCACACCCCTGAGTCAATACTTTGTAGAATCACCTTTGGCAGTGATTACAGCTGTGAGTCTTTCTGGGTAAATCTCTCAGAGCTTTCCACACCTGGATTGTGCAACATTTGCCCATTATTCTTTTAAAAATTCTTCATGCTCTGTCAGTTGGTTGTTGATCATTGGTAGACAACCATTTTCAGGTCTTGCCATAGATTTTCAAGTAGATTTAAGTCAGAACTGTAACTCAGTCACTCAGTCAAAATTTACTGTCTTCTTGGTAAACAACTCCAGTGTAGATTTGGCCTTGTGTTTTAGATTATTGTCCTGCTGAAATGTGAATTAATTTTCATGTGTCTTGTGGAAAGCAGACTGAACCAGGTTCTCCTGTAGGATTTTGCCTGTGCTTAGCTCCATTCTATTTTTTTTTATCCTGAAAAACTCCCCAGTCTTAATGATTACAAGCATACCGATAACATGATGCAGTCACCACTATGCTTGAAAATATGGAGAGTGGGACTCAGTAATATGTTTTGGAGTTTCCACAAACATAACACTATTTATTCAGGACAAAAATAATAATTACTTTGCCACATTTTTTGTAGTATTACTTTATTGCCTTGTTGCAACCAGGATGCGTGTTTTCCAATGCCTCGCAAAGAAGGGCACCTATTGGTAGATAGGTAAAAAGATAAGAAAAGCAGACGTTGAATATCCCTTTGAGCATGTTGAAGTTATTAATTACACTTTGGATGGCGTATCAATACACCCAGTCACTACAAAGACACAGGCGTCCTTCCTAAGTCAGTTGCCGGAGAGAAAGGAAATTGCTCAGTGATTTCACCATGAAGCAAAACCGTTACACATTTTAATGGCTGTGATAGGAGAAAACTGAGGATAGATCAACAACACTGTAGTTTCTCCAACATACTAACCTAATTGACAGAGTGAAAAGAAGGGAGCCTGTACAGAATAAAACTATTTTAAATTATTTTACCCATCTACCAGTGGTGGAAAAAGTACTCAATTGTCATCCTTGAGTAAAAGTAAAGATACCTTAATAGAAAATAACTCAAGTAAAAGTGAAAGTCACCCAGTAAAATACTACTTGAGTAAAAGTCAAACTATTTGGATTTAAATATATTTAAGTATCAAAAGTGTAAATGGAATTTCTAAAATGTACTTAAGTATCATACGTAAAAGTATAAACCGTTTCAAATTCCTTATATTAAGCAAACCATGCCTCGCAAAGAAGGGCACCTTGATGGCAGTGGTGTAAAGTACTTCATTTAAAATACTCTAAAATACAACTTAAGTAGTTTTTTTGGGGTATCTGTACTTTACTTTACTATTTATATTTTTTCTAACTTTTACTTTTACTTCACTACATTCCTTAAGAAAATAATGTACTTTTTACTCCATACATTTTCCCTGACACCCAAAAAAGTACTCGTTACATTTTGACAGGAAAATTGTCCACTTCACACACTAATCAAGAAAACTTCCCTGGTCATCCCTACTGCCTCTGATCTGGCAGACTCACTAAACAGAAATGCTTTGTTTGTAAATGATGTCTGAGTGTTGGAGTGTGCCCCTGGCTATCCGTCAATAAAAAAAGAAAAGAACATTGTGCCGTCTGGTTTGAAAAACCTCCCTGGTCTTTGTGGTTGAATCTGCGTTTGAAATTCACTGCTCGACTGAGGGACCTTACAGAAATTGTGTGTGTAGTACAGAGATGAGGTAGTCATTCAACAATCATGTTAAACACTATTATTGCACACAGAGTGAGTCCATGCAACTTATTATGTGACTTGTTAATTAATTAAGCAATTTTTTACTCATGAATTGATTTAGGCTTGCCATAACAAATGGGTTGAATACGTATTGACTGTAGACATTTCAGCTTTTCATTTTGAATTAATTCGATTTTATATATTTATATTTTTTACATAATTCCACTTTGACATTATGCGGTATTGTGTGTAGGCCAGTGACAATTTTTTTTATCCATTTAAAATTTGGTCTGTAACACAACAAAATATGGAAAAAGTCAAGAGGTGTAAATATTTTCTGAAGGCACCTAAGGTTTATCCATTAAATAGTTGGGAGCATATATAGAGTGAGCGACTTTCTTTACTTATTTTTAGACAGTTTACTCTTTGTTAATCAGCACTTCTACAAAACAATGGTAGACTGAATGTAATGAACATCAGTGCTTGACTTGGACTGAAATAGCTGCCAGTGCTCATTTTGGGTGCCGGTACTGAAAAATGTAGAAGCCAGTATTCAGTTCCTGTGAGCTCCTGAAGTACATACATAAATGCAGTATTAGTCCTTAAGTCTGTAACATGTAATTTGTTTTTTCAACCCACCGCATATCAGCAAAAGTGAATACATTACTGCAGTAAAAAAATTGAATCATTTTTTTGAGATTGTAAATAATGACATCTTTAGAGGCGTCTTCACATTGTTTTATTGTAGGTCTTATATATTACCTTAGGGTAGATGAAATAGTTGTTTCTAATATTATACATAAGATATACACACAAGGTACAATGACAACAATCAATTCATACCGTTCATAAACAAAGACCAGGTTTCCTTTTCAACAGTAAGTTATTTAACATTATTTAGTGCCAGGGAACACAGTAGAATGCAGCATGACACAGAAGTCATGTACAGACAAACAAATCAGCACATTATGTTGGTTTAAATAAGATGGTCGGTGGTTATTGTAATAATGTCAGTTAAGATATAGTACAGGAATAATGTTTTCATTTGACTGATGCAGTTTGATAATAACTGGTGTTCTGTCTTTAGATCAAGCCCAAAGCTCTGTCCTGTAGTTGGACCTGAGACGCGACACACACACCGGTCATACTGTGTTGCAACAGTAATGCACACACATGGAGTAGCAGTATCATCCCTGCTGCAGCTGCATTTATTCAGTGGTTTTCCTAATACAACAACTTGTTACAATAGAGGCCTCCTGAAGTCCTGTAACATGTACAACTACTTACATTAGGTACATGTATGATGCTATGAACTACAGGAGAAGGACCTGCTTTTCATGGTATTGTCTAGGCAGGGCATTCACATTGATGTAAAGATATATATATATATATATATATATATATTTCTTTTTAATGGCCTGACAAGGTAATAATGTCCCCACTCTAAAATGTCCATGAAATCCATTTTTGATCGATAACACAAGTGACACAATATAGTCTCATTGCCACTGTGTCAAGGGTTTGCATAACATATTTGACAGACAGCATCAACCTGAACCTGCATATTTGAATTGCATTTACACAATTAGTAATGTATGGTACATTCAATAACACACAAAGATGTACATTTCCATTGAAGACACTCAGTCCGTTTCTAGTTCTACGGTAGCAGCGTACATTTTAAAATGTGAAACTAGTTCTGTACAGAGTACAAGATGAATCCTCAATGTCCGTATCCACACTGTAAACAAACAGGCTGCTTTACCTTAGAAGAAAAGAAGACTCATCATTATACAAATAACCAACTGGCCATGAACTAAAGCATCATCTCTCCATGATCTAAAGCATCATCTCTCCTAAAGCATCATCTCTCCATGATCTAAAGCATCATCTCTCCTAAAGCATCATCTCTCCATGATCTAAAGCATCATCTCTCCATGATCTAAAGCATCATCTCTCCATGATCTAAAGCATCATCTCTCCATGATCTAAAGCATCATCTCTCCATGATCTAAAGCATCATCTCTCCATGAACTAAAGCATCATCTCTCCATGAACTAAAGCATCATCTCTCCATGAACTAAAGCATCATCTCTCCATGATCTAAAGCTCCATCTCTGATTAAGTCTGGGTTCGACACCCAGTTTAAATTGCTCTGTTATCAATTTAATGTAATGTGAAAATAGGAATAGGGTTTGAGGGTTTAAACAAAGGATGGGCTCATTAGTGGAACACGATGATGCTCTGTCATCCACCATAAGGTCTGGAAAAATACTGTATCTGTCTACCATAAGCCTCATCATTGATATCCTGTGTGTGAGGGGGCTACCATCACCTCTCCCCACCCCCCTTAGCTGTAGGCAGGGGCCATGTAGGTCAAACTAACAACATGATACTTATCTTACACACACCACACTGGGTGATGTTCGTGGTGTTGGGTGTATTATCAGCTCCGATCAATATATTCATGACTTTTCTCATTTGGTGTCTTCAGCCGTATTGGAAATCCATCTTGGAGCGAAGAAGGGAGGCGGGAAGCCCCGCAACCAACCTCGCAGTCATCCATTTACAGTCTGCAATCTGAGACCATTTTACTAAATTCCACACTGGTGGCTGAAATGGTCAGCTCATGTCAATGCAACACTAGATAGGGGAAGTTCAATGAATCACTGTGTCGTGTGAAAGAGTTGTATGCGAGTCATGTAGGTATACTTTCACATGCATGATCATACACACAGATGTGTGCGCATCAGAAGTGAATATATATGGTAACTTTAAGAATACACACGATATCAAGATGATCTTTAAACAAGTTTTTGTCTTGACATAATTCTTGTTTGTCACCCCATACTTACATGTTAGTTTCATTTACATATCTGTGATTCAATGATATCATGAGAATGACAAAACACATGACAAACAAATGGGTGTGTGTATTAAATAAAAATGCATATAAACACAGTCTATATGCACATTATATGCCTTGTAACTACACTTGGTTTGGAATGTTATGGTATGACCATTATCTAGACATTAAAAACACAGAGACATTATACATTTCCTTTTCCCATTGCATCTGTTTCTCTAAATACTGTGTGTTTTAGCAATGGCGTGAGAGAGAGGGGATGAGAGAATCAGGTTGGGTGAAGATCCTGAAAAAGTTGCTGTATTTGTTTGCCTGGGAGAATGTGTGTGTAGTTGTGTGTGTATGGTTGTGTGTGTGTGACATGTGGCTGCCTTCAGTCAGGGTAGATGAGGAAGCCAGAGAAGGTGCTGTATTTGTTGGTGTTTCCTCCGTGAACTTTGCCCCCGTCGAGCTGCACGCATACCTCGTCCCCCACATCCAGGTGCAGGATGACACTGTTGGAGGCATAGTCATAGTTCAGATCAGCATCCTGGGCAATGGCACTGGCCCTCACCTGAGAGACACACAGAGAGCGAGAAACAGAGAGAGTGAAAGAAAGACGGGGCGGGGGGGTTGAAAGTGAATAACATGCTGACCACATAATCATTTGTTTTTACACATCCATGTTATTCAATCATTTCATCCAAACTGCTTGCGCATGTTAACGAATGTCTGCGTAGCAAGGCGCTAAAATAGAACTTGCTTCTCCCTCCTCCTTGTTGGTTTTTAGGAGTATACAGTATACCCACGTGGATGATTGAAAGCTGAACCTTTCAGTTACTGGCCCAATGCTCTTAACCACTAGGATATCTGCCGCCCTATAGCCTGAGGTTGAGCCTTCATCATGGTCATCTAAATGTTAATTCCAAAGATGAGGAGGAAGAGGAAGACACATGGGGGAATTATGGCTCATCCCTATGTCTTAATTTACAACTACCTTTCCAAGATGGCATCATCTCCCCCAACACAGATATACTATAAATCATACATATTCACTGGTAATAGCCCAGAAGAAGGTATATCGGTTTATACTGTACATATTACCAAATCCTCTTGGTGATATTTTCTTGTATTTTCCTCTTTCCTTTATTTTCACCTCTCTCTTTCTCTCAGCTTCCCTCACCAATTTTCCCTTTCTATTAATCAGTAATCTCTCTATTCCTCTCGCTCTCCTCCAATCTCCCTCTCCTTCTCTGTTCTCTCTCTTTTTCTTTTTATTTCACCTTCATTTAACCAGGTAGGCTAGTTGAGAACAAGTTCTCATTTGCAACTGCGACCTGGCCAACATAAAGCATAGCAGCGTGAACAGACAACACAGAGTTACACATGGAGTAAACAATTAACAAGTCAATAACACAGTAGAAAAAAAGAGTCTATATACATTGTGTGCAAAAGGCATGAGGAGGTAGGCAAATAATTACAATTTTGCAGATTAACACTGGAGTGATAAATGATCAGATGGTCATGTACAGGTAGAGATATTGGTGTGCAAAAGAGCAGAAAAGTAAATAAATATAAACAGTATGGGGATGAGGTAGGTAAAATTGGGTGGGCTATATACCGATAGACTATGTACAGCTGCAGCGATCGGTTAGCTGCTCAGATAGCAGATGTTTGAAGTTGGTGAGGGAGATAAAAGTCTCCAACTTCAGCGATTTTTGCAATTCGTTCCAGTCACAGGCAGCAGAGAACTGGAACAAAAGGCGGCCAAATGAGGTGTTGGCTTTAGGGATGATCAGTGAGATACACCTGCTGGAGCGCGTGCTACGGGTGGGTGTTGCCATCGTGACCAGTGAACTGAGATAAGGCGGAGCTTTACCTAGCATGGACTTGTAGATGACCTGGAGCCAGTGGTTCTGGCGACGAATATGTAGCGAGGGCCAGCCGATTAGAGCATACAGGTCGCAGTGGTGGGTGGTATAAGGTGCTTTAGTAACAAAACGGATGGCACTGTGATAAACTGCATCCAGTTTGCTGAGTAGAGTGTTGGAAGCTATTTTGTAGATGACATCGCCGAAGTCGAGGATCGGTAGGATAGTCAGTTTTACTAGGGTATGTTTGGCGGCGTGAGTGAAGGAGGCTTTGTTGCGGAATAGAAAGCCGACTCTAGATTTGATTTTAGATTGGAGATGTTTGATATGAGTCTGGAAGGAGAGTTTACAGTCTAGCCAGACACCTAGGTACTTATAGATGTCCACATATTCTAGGTCGGAACCATCCAGGATGGTGATGCTAGTCGGGCGTGCGGGTGCAGGCAGCGAACGGTTGAAAAGCATGCATTTGGTTTTACTAGCGTTTAAGAGCAGTTGGAGGCCACGGAAGGAGTGTTGTATGGCATTGAAGCTCGTTTGGAGGTTAGATAGCACAGTGACCAAGGACGGGCCGGAAGTATACAGAATGGTGTCGTCTGCGTAGAGGTGGATCAGGGAATCGCCCGCAGCAAGAGCAACATCATTGATATATACAGAGAAAAGAGTCGGCACGAGAATTGAACCCTGTGGCACCCCCATAGAGACTGCCAGAGGACCGGACAGCATGCCCTCCGATTTGACACACTGAACTCTGTCTGCAAAGTAGTTGGTGAACCAGACAAGGCAGTCATCAGAAAAACCGAGGCTACTGAGTCTGCCGATAAGAATATGGTGATTGACAGAGTCGAAAGCCTTGGCAAGGTCGATGAAGACTGCTGCACAGTACTGTCTTTTATCGATGGCGGTTATGATATCGTTTAGTACCTTGAGCGTGGCTGAGGTGCACCCGTGACCGGCTCGGAAACCAGCTTGCACAGCGGAGAAGGTACGGTGGAATTCGAGATGGTCAGTGACCTGTTTGTTGACTTGGCTTTCGAAGACCTTAGATAGGCAGGGCAGGATGGATATAGGTCTGTAGCAGTTTGGGTCCAGGGTGTCTCCCCCTTTGAACAGGGGGATGACTGTGGCAGCTTTCCAATCCTTGGGGATCTCAAACGATATGAAAGAGAGGTTGAACAGGCTGGTAATAGGGGTTGCGACAATGGCGGCGGATAGTTTCAGAAATAGAGGGTCCAGATTGTCAAGCCCAGCTGATTTGTACGGGTCCAGGTTTTGCAGCTCTTTCAGAGCTGGGGGGGGGGGGGGGGGGGGGGAGCTGTTGGCCGAGGTTGGAGTAGCCAGGATGAAGGCATGGCCAGCCGTTGAGAAATGCTTGTTGAAGTTTTCGATAATCATGGATTTATCGGTGGTGACCGTGTTACCTAGCCTCAGTGCAGTGGGCAGCTGGGAGGAGGTGCTCTTGTTCTCCATGGACTTTACAGTGTCCCAGAACTTTTGGGAGTTAGAGCTACAGGATGCAAATTTCTGCCTGAAGAAGCTGGCCTTTGCTTTCCTGACTGACTGCGTGTATTGGTTCCTGACTTCCCTGAACAGTTGCATATCGCGAGGACTATTCGATGTTATTGCAGTCCGCCACAGGATGTTTTTGTGCTGGTCGAGGGCAGTCAGGTCTGGAGTGAACCAAGGGCTATATCTGTTCTTAGTTCTGCATTTTTTTAACGGAGCATGCTTATCTAAAATGGTGAGGAAGTTAGTTTTAAAGAATGACCAGGCATCCTCAACTGACGGGATGAGGTCAATATCCTTCCAGGATACCCGGGCCAGGTCGATTAGAAAGGCCTGCTTACAGAAGTATAGGGAGCGTTTGACAGTGAGGAGGGGTGGTCGTTTGACTGCGGATCCGTAGCGGATACAGGCAATGAGGCAGTGATCGCTGAGATCCTGGTTGAAGACAGCGGAGGTGTATTTGGAGGGCCAGTTGGTCAGGATGACGTCTATGAGGGTGCCTTTGTTTACAGATTTAGGGTTGTACCTGGTGGGTTCCTTGATGATTTGTGTGAGATTGAGGGCATCTAGCTTAGATTGTAGAACTGCCGGGGTGTTAAGCATATCCCAGTTTAGGTCACCTAACAGAACAAACTCTGAAGCTAGATGGGGGGCGATCAATTCACAAATGGTGTCCAGGGCACAGCTGGGAGCTGAGTGGGGTCGGTAGCAGGCGGCAACAGTGAGAGACTTATTTCTGGAGAGAGTAATTTAAAAAAATTGTAGTTCGAACTGTTTGGGTATGGACCTGGAAAGTATGACATTACTTTACTTTTACAAACTTAGGGAGGAGGCTTCTGATGTTGACATGCATGAAACCAAGGCTTTTTCGATCACAGAAGTCAACAAATGAGGGTGCCTGGGGACATGCAGGGCCTGGGTTTACCTCCACATCACCCGCGGAACAGAGGAGGAGTAGTATGAGGGTGCGGCTAAAGGCTATCAAAACTTATCACCTAGAGCATTGGGGACAAAGAATAAAAGGAGCAGATTTCTGGGCATGGTAGAATATATTCAGGGCATAATGCGCAGACAGGGGTATGGTGGGGTGCGGGTACAGCGGAGGTAAGCCCAGGCACTGGGTGATGATAAGAGAGGTTGTATCTCTGGACATGCTGGTTGTAATGGGTGAGGTCACCGCATGTGTGGGAGGTGGGACAAAGGAGGTATCAGGGGTATGAAGAGTGGAACTAGGGGCTCCATTGTAAACTAAAACAATGATAACTAACCTGAACAACAGTATACAAGGCATATTGACATTTGAGAGAGACATACAGCGAGGCATACAGTAATCAGAGGTGTTGATTGGGGCGGCAGGGTAGCCTAGCGGTTAGAGCGTTGGACTAGTAACCGAAAGGTTGCAAGTTCGAATCCCCGAGCTGACAAGGTACAAATCTGTCGTTCTGCCCCTGAACAGGCAGTTAACCCACTGTTCCTAGGCCGTCATTGAAAATAAGAATTTGTTCTTAACTGACTTGCCTAGTAAAATAAAGGTTAAAAAAAATATATATATATAAAAAATAAAAAATTGGGAGAGCTAGCTAAAACAGTAGGTGAGACAACAACAGCTAATCAGCTAGCGCAACAACAGCAGGTAAAATGGCGTTGACTAGGCAGAGAGGGTCGGATTAACTACACACAGAGCCTGAGTGCGGCTGGGGCTGACAGATAAAACATAAACAAACAGAATGGAGTACCGTGATTAATGGACAGTCCAGCAGGCATCAGCTATGTAGCCAAGTGATCACAGTGTCCAGGGGGCAGCGGTGGATGGGACAGGGAAGCTAGACTGGCGAGTATTATCCAGGCTAAAAAAAACAGGCTGGCTGTGCAGAAGGTAAAAGCCGCTAGCAGTGGCTAACAATGACTAAATAGCTTGTAGCTAGTTAGCTGGTTAGCTTCTGGAGGTTCTTGAATGTGTTTTAAAAATAAAAAAATAATAGCGATTCCGTATAACATTGGGTGAGGCAGGTTATCGGAAAGTAAATATGGGTCCAGTGAGTGGTTGGGCTGGCTGGGGACGCGGCGATTCAGACAGTTAGCAGGCCTGTGCTAACAAGCTAACAGTTAGTAAGCCGGGGCCAAACAAGCTAGCAGTTAGCAGGCCGAATTAGCAAGCAAGCAGATAGCAAGGGCTAGAAAGTTAGCCTTTGGGGGACGTCGCGATGGGGTTAAGTCTGTTTATGCCTCTTCATGCGGTGACATCGATAGACCGGTCGTGGGTCCGGATATTGTAGCCCAGGAGTATGCTTCGGTGGTAGCACAGGAGCTCTGGCCGGGCTAGCTTCAAGCTAAGTGGATTTAAACGCTAGCCAGGAGTAGTCATCCGGGGTTGCGGTTAGCTAGTTAGCTAGTTGTGAAGATCCAGATGAAAATGTTCCGTTTGCGGTGGGAATCCGGGGATAAAAATAATAGGTCCGTTATGCTCTGGTTAGAGTCGCGTTGTTCGAACTGGCGAGAGGTTTCCGAGCTAAAGGTTAGCTGATGACCGCTAGCAATAGTTTGCTGACTGATAGCTGGTAGTTAGCTGGCTACCTTCAGTTGAGGGGTTCCGAAGTAAATATAAATACTTTAGGAAAAAAAAGCAGGTCCACGCTACATTGGGTGAGGCGGGTTGCAGGAGAGTATTTAGATGTTGAGGTCTAGCAAAATGTTTTAAAAGATATGCGAAGAAAAATAGGTTTAAAAAAACGATATATACAAGGGACACGACACGACAAGACGTCTGACTGCTACGCCATCTTGGATTCTCTGAGCCGTTTAATATTATTTCCTCCTTCACTCAGGGGTCTTGGTATAATGTCATTGGTACAAAGGCCTTCCTGTCCAATGGGCATGTATCGCTCCAAATAGATGAGCTGTGCATTGACCTTTGACCCAGAAGAGAACACAAACTTGCACTCTATCGATTTACTGGGATGTTCAGCAACCTGTTGCAGTGGGACAATTCTAGAGATCGCCTCCTAGATGGTTTAGTTGGGGTCAGGGAAGACATGCTTCACCAGTGTCAATCTCAAAATCTGAAATAGTTGCATTTATATTTTTGTTCAGTATAGTATCTCACCAGTCATGCATTTATATGCCTCATAAAATTATACTAGTATATTCCATTTATATTCAATATACATGGTATAACACAGGAAAAGATAGTGCTCACGATATAACATTTTTTTTGTACACAAATGGCCTGTAATGAGTTGCACTACATCTTAAGTTGTGCCATTTATTAATTGTATGTTTGTAGGCCTAATAACTAAAGCTGCTTATAATGAATAGTACCATCACCAGATAAATAGCCAACTGCTCAAGCATGGGATCTATTTAATCCTGGAAAAAGAAAATACACATATTAATGATTGCAAATCTGACAACCTCACTCCATCCTTGTCTCTCTCCCAGGGTTTAGCCTGGCTGAGGATATGTTCCATCATCTCAACCTGTCAGACGGGACTAAACTAACCATTTCTCCACAAACTTGTTGGCAATAATGAGTTGTTTTCTTTTGAACATATATTATAATTAACTCATTAGTTTACTATAGTCTAATAGCCAGGCTATCTGTTTCTATGTACAGCTTGTTGCTTGGGTCTTTTTTCTTCTTCCCGAAGACTCAAATTAATCAATACATTCCTGTTGTTTTTAATTCAGCTCACATCACTCCATTAATTGTTCTGTCTCTCCCTCTCCATCTAACATCTCCTCCATCATCCTTCCTCCATCCGCACCCTCACTATCTCTTCATTCTGGACCCATCTATCCATCTTTTTTTCTTCTTTCCCCAGAATGAGATGCAGGTCACGCTCACAGTTTCTTCCCCCACCATGGCAGTGTTGGCGGGAGCTGCGGCTAAGCGTGTCCCTGTCCGCTCTAAATCGGATTGATTAACAGTGCGCTGCTGTGGCAGGTCTCCATGGACCCCCTCCACCAGCCCCCAGATGCGTTAGGCCAGGCTACAGGGTTTGGTAATTGGTAGTGGAACAGCCATGCCAGCTCCCTCCCTAATAGCTCCCACTCCTCAATAACTCCATACAATCACAATAAGTGGTACACACAATAGGCTACTGCGGTCAAATGGGCTCAAGAAAACAGTGGTGGGAGGTCAGAATACAAATTCATTATGTTTGTATATAAAAGCTGTTGGACTAGTAGTTTTTCTTTTCCTTAGTAGTCTACATAGTTTATGTATCTCAGGTGGACTGTAGATATATACTGAACAAAGATATAAACGCAAAATGTAAAGTGTTGGTTTCATGAGCTAACATGTGATTTGATTTGATTTGAAAAATAAAAGATCCCAGAATTTTTCCATACACACAAAAAGCCTATTTCTCTAAAATGTTGTGCACAAATTTGTTTACATCCCTGTTAGTGAGCATTTCTCCTTTGCCAAGATAATTGTGGGGTCGCAGGGTAGCCTAGTGGTTAGTGGTGGACTAGCAACCGGAAGGTTGCAAGTTCAAATCCCCGAGCTGACAAGGTACAAATCTGTCATTCTGCCCCTGAACAGGCAGTCAACCCACTGTTCCTATGGCCATCATTGAAAATAAGGTTTTGTTCTTCACTGACTTGCCTAGTTAAATAAAGGTAAAATAAAATCAATCCACCTGACAGGAATCAAGAAGCTGTTTAAACAGCATGCCTCAAGTTGAGGGAGTGTGCAATTAGTATGTTCACTGCAGGAATGTCCACCAGAGCTGATGCAAAGCTTTCATCAAGGCTACTTTAAAAATTATATTTAGATCTAGTTTTTGTAGTAACTAACACTTTTGGTTGGTGATTCCATGATTCCATATGTGTTATTTCATAGTTTTGATGTCTTCACTATTATTCTACAATGTAGAAAATAGTAAAACATTTTAGAAAAACTCTTGAATGAGTAGGTGTATCCAAACGTTTGACTGGTAATGTATAACCTCGGAATGTTCCAACATTCACTAAAATATAGTTTACCACATCTGTAACAACCACCACAGAACATTCCCCAAAAGTTCTCATTAGGCTTCCAGGTAAAGTAGTAAAACACATTTCCAAGTAATGTTTTTAGAACATACTGCCACAACAAAATATCTTGCAACATCAGGTGAATGTTTTCTACAAACATTGTATAATCATTAGCATAACTGGACAGTTGTTGTGTTATGAGAACATTTGCAGCAACCTAACAAATGCTCTGGGAACTTTCACAGAACCAATTTTCAAACTTTTAGAGAAATTGGCCAGATTTGATTTAACCTATGACACTGCACACTCTTGAATACAAGGGCAAATGCGATGAGCGTTCTGTCTATTTGAATAGCCCACATGTTAAAGGGTCACAACAAGAACTATGACAGTGCTGGTGTTTACCCCTCCCTGCAATTACCCTTTAAACATGTCATTCAGTTAATTATATTTGCTAAGGCCTGGTTATATATGACTTTTCTGGCATGGGTCCATAGGGGACATTACTTCACTAAGGCTCAGACAGCAGAAATTATATGCAGTCGCTGACATTTAATGTGTCATGTTTTTGATTAATGTATGGTTGCATTGTACTTCCTATATAACCTAGTGGCTCAACAGCTATTCTTCCCAACAATGAAGCTTCATTATATTACATTTTAAAACTATGTTAGTGAAACCAATATATGAAAATGAGTGTACATGTATATATACAGTGTTATTTATGATATTACCCTCAACTCTAAAGTAATTGCATTGTCAAACAGCAAAGAGTAAATTGTGTAAATGAACAGAGCATAGGCTACCAATTACAGATGAAAGATTGTTCTGTTTTTGAGTCCACAAGCTAAAAAAAAAAGTCAATATGCATCATAATTTAAAAGATTTCATTACCAAACACTGTATTTTGTCAAGCCAGGGGGCCAACAGGAACAGGCGGAGCAGTCTGAGAGAACCAGAGCAGTGAGTCTGATTTTGGTCTCTCAGTAACTATCAAAATGAAACCTTGTTTCCTTTAAGGGGGGAGGAGGGGGGGTGCAGTGGGAATGTGAAAGAGAAGAAGGAAAATCAGGATTATTGTCAACTGCAGTGGAGATTGATATCGACAAGGGAGTAAATTCCTGTCTGTTGGCCAAATGCTGTGCCGACTTGAGCTGCTGGCAGGGAGGATAACACTGCCTCCGCTTTTCATATATATATATATGAATGAATGAATGAGTGAGAGAGAGAGAGATGTATGGCGAGGGGTAGCTAAAAACACAGAGTAGAGCTCTGAGAGGTGGTGCAAGGGCGCAAAAGACACGGGAGGTAGAGGTGGAGGCAGAGAGGCCGTGGAGAACAGGAGGCAGAGACGTAGAGGCAAGTACTGGGGAAAAAGGTAAAGAGAGGAGAGAGACTTTGAAAAAGAGAGGAAGTGAGAGAGATTTAGAATGAGAGAACATAGGAGAGAGCAGCTGCGTGGCACTTTAACAGTCTAAGCACAAGACGGGGGTGAGGGGAGCCAAACTGGAGGGGGCCTGGAGGGATGGGGAGCGAGGGAGCCTGTTGGATAACAAACTGATCAAGAGAACCTATTTCTGGAAGGCAGGAATGAGACTTGGGAGGTGGGGGTCTGTGTAATCTCTGTTATTTTGGTGTTTTGCAGTGGTGCCTTGCTCCTCTGGTAATAAAAGTGACAGGATTCATTCACCGTGATGTACAGACCTCTCAGAGCGGAGCGAGACGATTGAGAGGGGTCTCTTAAACTCACCTGTGGGACCACTATATATATGGGTAGAGAGGCAGGGGTCGAGGAGGGGGTATGGAGGACTGATGGAAATATCCAGTTTATACAATGCTGTGGTTCTCTCTCTCTCTCCGTGCTGTGTTAAGGTGTGCTCTTATACCATTAAGGTGGTGGTTGTGGAAGCCTTTTAGCAGCCATGTGGGTCTGACCCCTAATTGGCATGCTAAATGCTAATATATTGCCATGACACTCTGGACCTATGGTGTCAAGACGTTGATTAGAAAGTCTCTTATTGGCTCTGGGCTGGAATGTTCCAATGGTGGAGACAGTTTAATTGGATATAAAGGGGTTTCAGCTACAGATGACTCTACCTGCAGAGCATCAACTATGAAGCAGCCAAAGGTTGTGCAATGACATTAAGTAATGTGCCACTTAGTCAGTGACTGGTCATTTGCTGGCTCCTATTAACAATTTGGAAAATATTAATATTGGAATTATTGGGATATTTACCAATACAAGCACGCAGGAAGGCAGACACACAAGCATGCATGCCCGCAGACATACACAGATTTTATTGGGCCTTGCTAACCAGCGTTTTCTCCTCCATATCATCAGATTACAATGCCACCTATGTGTGTGGTCAGGTCATGCAAACATCACGTGACTGATTTACATCACATGGTCAGCCAATTCTAAGACATCTCACACTGATGATATTTTCACAAAGTGATCAAGCTGTCATGGCGGGGAGAAATTATTAATTGGCTACCTTTAGTTCCCTCATTATATGATACCATGAGTCATGGGTAATGCCATACTATTAGCCTTTACTGTCTATTCTTGCAAATGTTATATTTCTAATATCATATACATTTCCATGATCTCTAAGGGCTAAATGTTCTTTATCCCCCCCTTACACAAAAAATGGCATTTATCAAACTAATTCTGACATTTGAACACTACTCAATGAGAAAACCCAACCTTTGGGATGAACTTTTGAAGGACTGTGCGAGGCAAAATGAGAAGGAAAACATAGATGAAACAAAAGAAGGAAAAATAAAGCGAAGGGAGGCCGAAGTCTGCAATGTATTAATACCTCAGTGATAATTAAAGAAATGAATGGAAATACAGTATAATGGCTGTGTGTGTGAGAGAGAGAGATGGCAAAACTGCATTTGTGGTGTACTGACTTAATAATATTAATAAGCTGGGTGCTTATATTTGTCCTATTTCACACATGTACAAGTGTGTATTAATATGCATGTGTGAATGGGAAATGAGACATTATCAACGGCGACCCTGGAGCAATTAGAATTAAGTGCCTTGCTCAAGGGCACATCGACAGATTTTTCCCCTCATCAGCTTGGGCATTCGATTACTAGCTCAACGCTCTAAGTTAGGGATGGGCAACTGGCGGTCCCCTTTTGTAGGCCCACGGGGTCTCAACTTTGTTAAGAGTTACAATTGTAGAGGTGCAATTTCAAAATTTGGTTGTGCATCAGCAGTTTTTCTCTTGTTATGTCAGTCACGGACAGTCAATCAATTAGCCCATGTCAGCTAACATGTTTTAGATTGGTAAATTAGCTGGCTAGACTATCTAAACTTGTAGAAATCATTGTCAAATTACTGACCATGGGGCCCCCATTGACTTGTAGTGACTCTCACTCACTCCCCATTGATTTTGTTAGTCACTCTCACTCAGATATCATATTAAAAACGGCAAACATCACAATCCTCCCTATGGCAAAATGTGTAGAATTGCAGGAAATTAGCTGTAAAACTTCTAATTTTTCTCACTGCCACATGGCAAAACGAGTTTAATTGCAATGACCTGATATTAGTTATACAATTGCAAAATCTTCTCTCTACCCCATGGCAAAGTGTGTACATTTGCAGGAAATTAACTCTAACCTTACTTTGTCTCTGATGTCAAGAGGGGGGGGCTGCTAAAATGTTTTGCTCAGAAGGTAGGGGGTGATCCCACAACAAAATTTCACTTGGGACCCCCAAAAGGCTAGGGCCAGCTCTGAATGCATGTGTGGATATGGATGTGAATACGCAGACCCGCGAGCCACTGTGACCCATCGTGATGAGTTCAGATTTTTTTGTGGCCCCCACCCCCATCAAAGTTGCCCATCCATGCTCTAACCACTAAGCTCCCTGCCACCCTGACTTATGAAACATCGTTTGGAAAATGTGCCCTACTATATAATGTAGTGATGTAATGCAAAGTTGTGTTTATGGTTATACAATAAATGTACAGGAAGAGTAATGAATATGCAATTAAATATAAACTTTGCTGTTACAGTTTCAAAGTCACCTGTATGTCTTACAAAAGCTGAATGACAAGTAATGTCACCGTCGTTTGTAGAATTAACGGACCAAGGCGCAGCATACGTTGAGTTCCACATAATTTATTAAAGAAGTGAAACTTAACAAAACAATAAACAAACAAACCGTGACTACTGAGGTGCTATGTGCACTAACTCCAAACATAAACAATATCCCATAACCCACAGGTGGAAAAAATGCAATTAGAGACAACAATTACCAGCTGCCTCTAATTGGGAATCATACAACTCACCAACATAGAAAATAAACCTAGAACCCCACATAAAAAATATAAACTAGAACAACCCCTAGTCACACCCTGACCTACTCTACCATAGGAAATAAATGCTCTCTATGATCAGGACATGACAAGCAAGGGAAAGGCAAAACAAATGTAGTCATTAATTCCTGTGTAGCAGACAATATCTGGAAGGCTGTTCTAAACCTCCACTGAAACCCACAGTGATTAGTAGCTACTAATCCTGACAGCGGACACGTCAGGCCCACTAAATAAGATATAGCGATTCACACAATGTGTCCCACAGTTGCCCAGAAATTAGCTACTAGCATCCTTAATTAATGAGCTAATTGAGTTGATGTTGGACCGGATCCCTTCTGAAGTGAACATGACTGTGTTTTCGTATCAAAAACACTGATACGAAAACACAGTCATGTTCACTTTATAAGGGATATGGTCCAACATTAGAGCAGAGGACATATTATGTCCCATATTGGCACTATCCAACTGAATGGAAAATACACTAACTCTCCAGTTGTATATCCTCTGTGAGAAGTGCAAAGAGTTGAGCCATGTGAAGCAGGAATCAGGGCAGCAGTTCCAAAGTTGTGTTGGGCTTAATTAGTGCTCGGTCTGTCCTCCAGGTCTCTTTTCCAATAGGTCAAATCAAACTAAATGCCACAGTCCTGCAATGGGGACATGGTGTCACAAGTGGCACAAAGCTTCTGAGCAGACATGTTGGGTCTAAATGGGTTAGCAGCAGCTCTGCACTGGACTCATCATAAACTATTAGTCATAGAAGAAATATGCGGCCAACATGAGGGATGGGCCTAGACACTCCCAAAATGACCAATCCATGCACCGGCTATAAATATTCATGATAATCCCACTCCCAGCTCATCATCGCAAAAGGGCAAAATCTATATTGGTTGTAAATTATAAATTCATAGGAAAGGTCACTTGCTTTAACAAAAATCGTTTGGTGGCTTAAGAAACATGGAGAGTGGAGATCTGACGGCTCAGTAGGGTATGCAGACTTGTCAGTTGTGAGGATCAGATGTCATTTCCCTCCTAATCATAGATGTCTAATAGGTACACTGGAAAGATGTCAAGGAACACGTGAAGGATTCATCATCCATTTAGCAATATCAGATATTCATAGATCTACGACTGTAAATAAGGTCTTTGATTCATTTAACTTCTTCCACCTTTCTGTCCTTACACTGGCCTTGTTCTCTTTCACTCCATCTCCCCTTTTTCGTTCATTCTATCCATCTTCATCTTTCTTCTTTATGTTGATCTGATCCTACCCTCTCATGTTGGCCTTGTTGTAGCTGTGTCTCTTATCCCCCTATGTCCGCTTTCCTCTGTTTATCCATCCATCTTTCTCTCCTTTCTTGATCTCTCTGTCGCCCCACTTGTCTGCAGCCTGCCTCCCTTTACAGTCATCTCTCCCCCGGCTGTCTTAATCCCACCTCCCTTTGACGTGCTGCGGATAAACTGCATCTCTGTGTCAATATGACATAATTTAAACACACAACCTAGATCTGCCCTTTGAGTTATAGTCAATGAAAATCACACTTACAGTACATAATAATTCTCCCCCCGATGAAAATCGGGGAGGGAACTGTATATCTGTCTCTGTCCGTTAGTACGTTAGTCACATGCGAGATCTCAGACCGCACTGGCCCGATTTGAATGAAACTTGGGTGAATGTTGCATCTTGCCATAGAGATACGGCATTTATAACATTACACTGATTGGCCAGATGGTGTCTCTATATTGATTGAAAATGCTAACTTTGAAAGGCCAAGCCCCTCACCCCGATTGACCTAAAGTCATGAAATTCGGTAAATAGGTCACTCTCCTCACAAGGAACAAATATGCCTCAGGAACTCATTAGCTCTGCCGTGACGGATATTCGTATTGTAACACACATATGTTGCAAACACTGTCAAGACTCAACATATGCAAGAACATTCATATCGACCACACTGTGGCGCTATAACGGGCACGTGTTTATATCTCTTGATCTGTTTGACTCTTACTGCTTTCACATAGGATTTACTGTATTTTGGCCTTAAAAATGTATTGGGCCATGTTTATATGACCCCCTTACAAACAGGCCCATTGTTACCACATTCTTGCCTGCATACAAATTTCTACCTCCCGTGAACATGTCGGCAACAAGTGGTAGCAGTAGTAATATACACCATCAAAAATACATTCATTATTAATTTGTTTAGGCAGGTCCTAAGAAATATTATAAGACTAATAAAATGTATTTTCAAAACAATAGAATGGTGTATTTTGGGTTTAATTATGTTTTGTCCAAATGAATGAAATCAATAGTTCATTATTTTGTTCATTAATACCCCAATCACAGTTAACACACATATTTTGTAGTAAAAATATAATGGAATACAACAGAATAAAACACAAATAATATATTTTTCCTACACAACTTGTGTCACTGGAATGTGTGGAACCGCTGTCTTATAAAAAAGTTATATTTTGAAAAAGAGACACAATTAATCTCTTTCCTACCCTCACTCCACTTCATTAGGGTGCAGGCATACATTGACACTTGGTTTCTGGTACATTATTGCATGCTAAATGTGTCTGATCAGTGTTAGATGAGCAAACAAATAGATGAGCTACCACTTCCACTTATTTGCCCAGCCAGAAATTACTTAACCAAATAGCCTACAGACGGAGATTCTGTGAAACAAAATCACATTAATTGAGACAAGTCAGTGAAGTCACAGGCTTTTGTTCAGGAGTAGGCCTAGGATACTAAGCGACTGGGAGTGAAGAGCAAAATAATCCACTTGTTAAACTACATAGCATGTTGGCAAAACGTTCTAATAAATGAGCCAACTAGACAAGATGACCATGAGCAGCACTCACCTCAGCTAACATTTCCCCAGCCTAATTGTAGCCTAACCAATATCCAAACAGAGAATCAGTAAAAACAAAAATCTGACATTGATTGATTTATCAAGATGAGTCCCCAACGCTTGTCTCAAAGCAGCGCAATAGTGCTGTCCCAATAAAAATTATGCTGAAATTATTTTCTAATTGACCACATGCGGGTAGCCTATTGCTTCAAATGTATTACAATGATTGGATAACTTTGGGAGTTTCAGTAAGCAACAATTTGATACATGTCTTCAATTGCATTAGCCTATTTTCTTCCAATATTTTTGTCATTCAGTGATATTTATTCACACAGTAATTCTTCTGTGGTTAAGAAAATAGTGGGCTATGCTAAGAGATGGGAGAAGTGACATGCCTCGCAAAGTTAGGGAGCCGGCAGGAGGATGGTTAACTGGCACTGCCTCGCAACCATCAAGAGTTTAAGAGCTGTGTGCCAATGCTGCCACAGCATTACGGGCACGTTTCATACTAAGCCGTAGGCAGAAATGTACCAAAATGATTACTAGGTCATTAGGCGGGAATAAATGTTTCAGCTTTGATACCGGCAATACCTTTCAGATACAAGGGCTGAAAAAAAGTTGGTGGTATGGTAAAGTTGGCAGAAAAAGTCAAAGTATCAGAGTGATGAAATTTGGCACACAGGCTCAGGGATATGAGTCTAGCTAACCCACACGATATCTCAGACACCACTGGCCCGATTCTTCCAAAACATCTTGCCAAAGAGATCCGTTATTTTGCTAAATTTGACTGATTGGCCAGATGATGGCGCTATAACAAGAGGTGGAAAATACTAACTTTGAAATGCCACGCCCCTCACCCCGATTTAACTAAAGTCATTAAGGTACATTGCATTCGGAAAGTATTCAGACCCCTTGACTTATTCCACATTTTGTTACATCACAGCCTTGTTCTAAAATCATGTTTTCCTCTCATCAATCTAGGTATGGTAGGTATGGTGCCAGATTTCCTCTAGATGTGACGCTTGGCATTCAGGCCAAAGAGTTCATTCTTGGTTTCATCAGACCAGAGATTCTTGTTTCTCATGGTCTAAGTCCTTTAGGTGCCTTTTGGCAAACTCCAAGTGGGCTGTCATGTGCCTTTTACTGATTGGTGGAGTGCTGTAGAGATGGTTGTCAATCTGAAAGGTTCTCCCATCTCCAAAGAGGAACTCTGGAGCTCTGTCAGTGACCATCGGGTTCTTGGTCACTTCCCTGACCAAGGCCCTTCTCCCCCAATTGCGCAGTTTGGCTGGGCGGCCAGCTCTAAGAAGAGCCTTGGTGGTTCCAAACTTCTTCCATTTAAGAATCAAATCAAATCTAATTGTGTTTGTCACATGCATCGAATACAACAGGGGTAGACCTTACAGTGAAATGCTTGCTTACAAGCCCTTAACCAACAATGCAGATTTAAGAAAAATACATACAAAAAAATCTATTTAAGTAACAAATAATTCAAGAGCAGCAGTAAAATAACAATAGAGAGGCTATATACAGGGGGTACTGGTACAGAGTCAATGTGTGGGGGCACCAGTTATGTTGAGGTAATTAAGGTAATATGTACATGTACATGTAGAGTAGGTAGAGTTATTAAAGTGACTATGCGTAGATAATAACAGAGAGTAGCAGCAGCGTAAAGGGGGGTGCATTGCAAATAGTCTGGATAGCCATTTGACTAGATGTTCAGGAGTCTTATGGCTTGTGCCTGGCTGTGTAGTCATGAGTGAATAAGGAGTACAGGAGGGGACTGAGTAAGCACCCCTGAGGGGCCCCCGTGTTAAGGATCAGCGTGGCAGACGTGTTGTTACCTACCCTTACCACCTGGGTAGGCCCGTCAGTTTAGTCCCAGGGTCAGCTTAGTGATGAGCTTTGAGGGCCCTATGGTATTAAACACTGAGCTGTAGTCAATGAATAGCGTTCTCACATAGGTGTTATTTTGTCCAGGTGGGAAAGGGCAGTGTGGAATGCAATAGAGATTGCATCATCTGTGGATCGGTTGGTGCGGTATGCAAATTGGAGTGGGTCTACAGTTTCTGGAATAATGGTGTTGATGTGAGCCATGACCAGCCTTTCAAAGCACTTCATGGCTACAGACGTTAGGGCTACGGGTCGGTAGTCTTTGCTTCTTTGGGCACAGGGACTATGGTGGTCTGCTTGAAACATGTTGGTATTACAGACTCAGACAGGGAGAGGTTGAAAATTTCAGTGAAGACACTTGACAGTTGGTCAGCGTATGCTCAGAGAACTCTTCCTGGTAATCCATCTGGCCCTGCGGCCTTGTGAATGTTGACCTGTTTACAAGTCTTGCTCACTCCAATCCAAAGTTAAATCTAGAATTGGCTTCCTATTTCGCAACAAAGCATCCTTCACTCATGCTGCCAAACATACCCTTGTAAAACTGACCATCCTACCAATCCTCGACTTTGGCGATGTCATTTACAAAATAGCCTCCAATACCCTACTCAACAAATTGGATGCAGTCTATCACAGTGCAATCCGTTTTATCACCAAAGCCCCATATACTACCCACCATTGCGACCTGTACGCTCTCGTTGGCTGGCCCTCGCTTCATACTCGTCGCCAAACCCACTGGCTCCATGTCATCTACAAGACCCTGCTAGGTAAAGTCCCCCCTTATCTCAGCTCGCTGGTCACCATAGCATCTCCCACCTGTAGCACACGCTCCAGCAGGTATATCTCTCTAGTCACCCCCAAAACCAATTCTTTCTTTGGCCGCCTCTCCTTCCAGTTCTCTGCTGCCAATGACTGGAACGAACTACAAAAATCTCTGAAACTGGAAACACTTATCTCCCTCACTAGCTTTAAGCACCAACTGTCAGAGCAGCTCACAGATTACTGCACCTGTACATAGCCCACCTATAATTTAGCCCAAACAACTACCTCTTTCCCAACTGTATTTAATTTTTATTTATTTATTTATTTTGCTGCTTTGCACCCCATTATTTTTTATTTCTACTTTGCACATTCTTCCATTGCAAAACTACCATTCCAGTATTTTACTTGCTATATTGTACTTACTTTGCCATCATGGCCTTTTTTGCCTTTACCTCCCTTCTCACCTCATTTGCTCACATTGTATATAGACTTGTTTATACTGCATTATTGACTGTATGTTTGTTTTTACTCCATGTGTAACTCTGTGTCGTTTTATCTGTCGAACTGCTTTGCTTTATCTTGGCCAGGTCGCAATTGTAAATGAGAACTTGTTCTCAACTTGCCTACCTGGTTAAATAAAGGTAAAATAAAATAAATAAATAAATAAATAAACATCGGCTGCGGAGAGCGTGATCACACAGTCATCCGGAACAGCTGTTGCTCTCATGCATGTTTCAGTGTTACTTGCCTCGAAGCAAGCATAGAAGTAATTTAGCTTGTCTGGTAGGCTCGTGTCACTGGGCAGCTCTCGGCTGTGCTTCCCTTTGTAGTCTTTAATAGTTTGCAAGCCCTGCCACATCCGACGAGCGTCGGAGCCGGTGTAGTACGATTCAATATTAGTCCTGTATTGATGCTATGCCTATTTGATTGTTCGTCGGAGGGCATAGCGTGATTTCTTATAACATTCCGGGTTAGAGTTCCGCTCCTTGAAAGCGGCAGCCCTACCCTTTAGCTCAGTGTGGATGTTGCCTGTAATCCATGGCTTCTGGTTGGGGTATGTACGTACAGTCACGGTGGTGACGACATCATCGATGCACTTATTGATGAAGTCAGTGACTGATGAGGTGCACTCCTCAATGCCATCAGAAGAATCTTGGAACATATTCCAGTCTGTGCTAGCAAAACAGTCCTGTAGCTTAGCATCTGCTTAATCTGACCACTTTTTTATTGACCGAGTCACTAGAGCTTCCTGCTTTCATTTTTGTTTGTAAGCAAGAATCAGGAGGATAGAATTCCCCAGATCTGTGCCTCAAAAAAATCCTGTTTTGGTGATCTACGGACAATTCCTTCGACCTCATGGCTTGGTTTTTGTTCCGACATCCACAGTGGAATCTTATATAGACAGGTGTGTACCTTTCCAAATCATGCCCAATCAATTGAATTTACCACAGGTGGACTCCAACCAAGTTGTATAAACATCTCATGAATGATCAATGGAAACAGGATGCACCTGAGCTCAATTTCGAGTCTCATAGCAAAGGATCTGAATAGTTATGTAAATAAGGTATTTCTGTTTGCAAAAAAGGTCTATAAACCTGTTTTCGCTTTGTCATTATGGGGTATTGTGTGTAGATGGATGAGGAAACATTTTTGAAAGCAATTTTAGAATAAGGCTGTAACGTAACAAAATGTATAAAAAGTCAAGGGGTATCAATACTTTTCAAATGCACTGTACATAGGGTCCCTCTCCTCATAAGGAACAAATATGCCTCAGGGACCTATTAGGTCCACCATAATGGATTTTCGTGGGGGACGACATGTTTGCTGTTGCCTTGTTTAAAACTAGAGTTATTGACTGGATACTCAGATGGACAGGTACAACAACTCAAATGGGACATGGGAGGGGGAGCTACAACAGACAAATCACATTTTTCGATTTCTGACACAATCCAAACAGTATGCCTACACACGGCAAATACCAAACATTGACATTGATATTGGTACTCCTTGCTGTAACTTTGACGTTGATCTGTTGGTCTCTAGTGTTGGCTATGCAATGTTCTCCCAGGGTTGTGTTTTTGTAATTGATCCCATCAGTTAGCTCCCCTATAAGAGCTCTTGTCTATTCATTGCAAAGTGGGACCGCGAAGTGGAGTGGGCCTGTGAAAGGGGGATGGCCACTGAATTGGGTTAAATAATTTAGTTGATGGAAAAGATAATTAATGGGCAAGCCAATAGACAAGCCAGAAGCGATGGTGGGGGTGGAGAGGATCTAATCTAAAGGCCATGAATTATTTAACGCCGGTACAGGACAGGAATGACAATTTCAGTGACAGCACGCAACAAACAAGGTCTACCAATTATCCCTGGCATTTTCCTGTCCGTCTTCTTTACTGTGCACTTTATTCACACCCTGTCAAATCAATGAGCAGGGAGGCAGAGCGGAATCTACCTCTTAATAGACCTGGTCAAATAAAAAGCCTGTGTTATGGGTGTATTGGGAAAGCTGGGCGAAGTGCCAGGGTGGTACAGGATCCAAGGATAAAAAAATGAATTGTAATTTAGGGTGCGTTCGTAAATTCAATCTGGAGTGTCAGAGTGTTGTCAGATTGTCCGTTCGTAAATTCTGAGCGTTTCGTTCTCGGAGCGTTCAGAGCGCACACTGGACACCCTTTCCGTGGAGTAGTGTAGGGTTGATCCGAGTGTTCTGGCTTCACAACGACAGTCAAGCACCCAAACTAACTGGCTAACATTGGCTAACTAGCTAGCTACTTCCAGACACAAATGAGAGAACCCCTCACTCTGACCATTTTACCCGACCTAGCAGAGCTGGTTAGGCTCTTTTCATATTATCCAGAGTGTTGGTGACTAACTGTGCTGCTGGTAACAATTTAAATTACGCTTTTTTGCTGACGTTTAGTGACACCGGCCCTATTCAATTGGTGTTGAGTGTTTGGAAATTTGTCAGTGTTTGGAAATTTGTCAGACGAGCGTGTTCTGAAATAAGAGTAGATAGCCAGAGTGATTTAACGAACGCGCCCTTATAATAGACGTTATCATTTAAAAATGTACCAGAACTAGACACATCCATTCCACCACAAATTGGGTAAGTAACATTTATATAATGGAGATGGTAACATGTACTCTGCCTATATGGTAACATGTACTCTGCCTATTTTTACAGGGAGATGGTTAGATGATTGAGATACAGTATTACAGTAAGGCCAACACTTGAAATTTGACCAGAGTACGATGCGAAACCCCTAACATCCTACCTTTATGGCTATAGTGGATAAGTGCTTGACTGGACTTGAGTTCTTTGGTTGGGGGTATACATTCAACCCAGTAAAAATGATCTGAGGAAGACAGGTTAGTTACACTTACACTTAGTTGTAATTGTTTGTACTAATTTATAAAGGGTAAGAAATATTAAACTCAGCTTTTCCCCTGAAGACAGTTTTATAGAGATTTTATGATGGATTAGTTCAAGTTGTTGATGCCTACCAATCTGTCCTGAATAAGCAGTAGCTATCAGGGTCAGGGTCGACTTAGCAACACACCGTTGCCTGACTACACAGCTTTTAAATTATGTGTAAAGAAATCAACCACCAGTGTTTCATCAAACACAATGCAAAGTGAGTCGTATTCTATTCCTCTATGGTAATCCCTCTGTGTAGCTCTTCTGTTCCACACCACACACATCAAAATGAAACCTCAATAGAGTCAGGGTTTAATTCCTCAAGCTTGTCATCTCCAGATGGCTATTATTTGTATTTATTTTTTTGCTTGTTTATTTATTGATGTTAAAGCCAGAGATCCTCAGAGGATAGTAGCCAGCTGTTGCGTTTTGGCGTCACTCCACATAAATGTGGAGGATCGTTATCCTCTTGATCGCATAGCTGTCACTGCCTTCTCTCTCTCCTGCTGCCCAAATCAGGAGGTGGAACCTAGCAAAGTGTTACACTTTTTGTCTTCCATTCCATTCCAGCTTGGTGTGTGCAGTTTGCCGTTCAGGCACTTTAGGCCTTCATTTTCTCTGTGTCCTCCAGGAGCAATTCACTATATCTTTAGGGAACTTTTTTTAAAGCCTTTTGATGATATCCAGAGAAAATGGATTGTTGAATTATTAAGTGAGGGCTTACTTGTTCTTATACAAATGTTGGACGAGTTATTTTATTCTCATTCTACTCTGTCTGCAAAATAATCTATTTTACCTCAACTTTCCTTGTTTAAATGTTTATGTTTAATCTAGATTGCTTTGCTAATTCATCCTTCAAACATGTGCCATTGTTATTTATGGCCATCCCACAATCTTACCAATAATAGAATACCAAATGGAAGTATGTTATGCCTACACGTTCAACCCATGTCATTCGGCCTAGCTAAAAGCTAAATGGTTAGTGTTGAAGGTTTAGAACGTGAAGGCATAACATACTTCCTAGTTGATTGGAATATGTAAGCGTTCCACTGTTCTAATTCTCTGTTCTTTCATGTTTAAACAATAACACTCTGAGTATACTTGTGTAAAATGTAGGTCCTCTGGTTAAGCTTCCTACCAGACAAAAATTGTCTCAAGGTACTTGGATATTCAATTAGGCAAACTGGCTTCTAAATCTCTTAACAAACATTGCAAATGAACTTTGACTCAAAAGATAATGGGCAAATATATACCAAATTTCTCAGCCTTTTTCTTCAATAATATAATATGACACTTATATCCGAAGCGACTTATAGTCATGCGAGCCTAAATTTCACGTATGGATGGCCCCAACAGGAATCGAACCCACGACCTAAGCGCCATGCTTTACTGACTGAGCATGAAGACACATATGCATACAACTCCAAAATACCTATTATAATCAGAGCTTGGAACCGGTTCAGGGAACAGAACCGAAAACCAAAAAAATAATTAAATTGTTCAAGGAACGGAAACAGAACCGGCAATGAAAGTGAACTTTAGGTGCCTGACAACTCACCCTGAATTCCACTCTATCGATCGCTACATACATTCAGTATGAATCTGCCATCCTAGAAGTCGTTTGTGTGACTTCAAAATGAGGGGCGATGTACAAAGCAAATTAATCAGCGATTGGATCGTCTCTAAGAAATCTAACCAATCAGAGTATCAAAGTTGATAACGTCATCATGAAGGCCGGGTCTGGCCCAACCCATTGGTTTCTGGGACCAATCAGAATGGTCAGAATGTGTTAGCATTCTAGATATCGTAGGTGAGGGAGGCAAATACAGACTCATCGTGGAGAATAAACGTCAGTTTGGCCAGAGTGATGTGGCTGGGTAGTCTGGAAAGATCTGTAGTCTTCCGGAACAGAACCGTTACTTTCAAATCTTGAGAACTGGTTAATAATGTTATTATTCCTGTTAAATTCCTAATGTCAGGTATATAATTATGTGAAGTTATCATGCTAATTATAACCTAAACACATTCCAGTTCAGATCATGTCATGATGTTCAGCGCTTCAAGCCAAGCCCCCTCCATGTTTACTCCTAACTCTCGCCCCCTCGCCACTGGTGAAATTTCATTTGCATCTAGTGCCTGCACTTATCTGACCAATCAAACATGTAAACAACTAACTTACGCATTCCATAGCAAGCTTCTCTGTTTCTGCTAACTGGTGAAGTAAATTAAGGAGGTATTTTTGTAAAAAAATATGTTGATTTGATAGGTTTCAAAAAGTATGAACAAGTACGAAAAGGAACTATATGAACAGTTACTTTTTTGGTTTCCAACCAGTTCATAACTTTATTTTCTGGTTGGAACACCGGAATGGAATGAAAGAAATAGGGGTTCTGTTCGGAACGAAAACATTGTAAAATAATTTTGGTTCCAAACCACGATTATAACCCTTTCTCTTTTTCAGAGAGGTCTCTGACAAGAAGAAACACATATTATAGGGTAATTGAAGTAGAAGTGATACAAGAAGGCATAGGTGTATCAGGGGTTCTTAGACTAAATCAGCTGAAATGTTGACTTTTAGTGTAGGATTAATTGTGTGCTAACCTGTCTAGCTCATCACACACACAACAACACACACTCCTCTCTGTCTCACCTGTCCATTCTTTTTTAAGTCGGCCCACATGCTGGTCCCATCTCCGCCCCTCATCAGGACATGGTAGGTGAAGAAGTAGATGCCAGGTAGGGGGCAGGTGAACTTGCCAGTACTGGGTTCATAGTAGTTCCCCACATTGGTCACTACGTCGTCAAACCTCAACACCTCACTCCCTTCATGCTGTTTGCGGAGGCCAGCGTAGAAGGCGATCTTGGGGCTGTAGAAGGAGGGGATGTAGCCCCCTGGGCCAGGGCCGGGGGGACCAGGGGGGCCTGGCTTGCCTGGTTCTCCTGTGGGACCTCTGGGGCCTGGGGGGCCAGGGCTCCCACGAAACCCAGACTTGCCCCTTCTCCCTGTGAAGTCTGGGGGTTGGGGGGAGACAGCGGTCAGCTCGTGGCTGCCCTGTGGGGGGGTGAAAGAGTCGCACACCATCTTGCAGCTGCCGAGCATCTCATAATGGGTGCTCCCGCCTCCAGACGCCCCCCCTTTGGTGGTGTGAACCAATAAGGGGATGGCAACCAGCAGCACCAGCACCATAGCCACGCCCACTCCTGCCCCGATGACACGTTTCCTGCGGCTGAGCCGGGAGGCGGCCAGAGTGAGGAAGTCCTCCTCCCCCTTGGCCGGAATGGTGGTGCCGGCCAGAATGAACTCTGGGAAAACCAGGACTAGGGGGAGAGATGGTGAGAGAGGGGCTAAGGGGGGAAAGGCGATGGGACAGAGAGGTTCTACACTGGGAGTAGGGGGTGAAGTAGTTAATTTTACCTAAGGGAAATAAGATGTAAATGAGAGAGAGTGAAAAGGTAGGAGGGTTGTGAGGAAAGACTATAAATATAGGAGATTTCAACGTAAAGACAGGAATGAGATGATATAGGACACCTAAGGAACAGCAAAGCTCAATGTCGCAAAGTCAGGAGTCGTTGAAGTCAAATGTCAGGAAGAGAATACAAAACATGTTTTCATTCCGTTCATTTAAAAAAATGTTTTTCTATGTTTATCCTCTAATTTGTCAAAACCTTTTTCTCCACATTTATTTTTTAACGTAAAATGTTTAATCTGCAAAACAATATTTATTCACTTTCATCATCCATCTTTTCAGTAAAGATCTCACTGATATCATATGTAGTATGTTATTTTCTTTCAGAGGGCTAGAGGTGAAACCAGCCAGTTGAGTGTGGACACCTTCTCAGTGTTACAGACACGGGTTGAAACTGACTAAGTCCCACATCCAGTTCTTTGGAAGGTTAAATGCAAGGTTTTTCCCTGGGATGGAGTGTAGATTATTCTAGAGGGTTCTCTAAAAATATAAATATTTTTCAGCCAGAATGGCAGCAGAATCTCCTGGTGGAATGTCCTTATATTTCTCAGTTGGAGAGCTGTCAGGTGGGGTCTGCTCCAGTATTCCCAAAGGAGTCCATCTCACCCACGGCATTCAGTGAAGGGCACTCACTTGTCTGGTCCAAGGATGAGTGGAGAGGAATGAAAGAGCGCTTAAATCTCTTGTATTTGTTCCTATTCCTCCTTCCTTGTGTTTCTCTTTCTCTATGTACTTTTCATCGCTTAATCCTGGGTCTGTTTCCCTCTTGGGTAGACTAACAAATTCCGCTCTCAGATATGGTTGTTGGAAGGTGATTTTTTTCAAAAGTCAGTATTTATTGAAACAGTACTGAGAAAATGTTCTGTTCCTCATAAAAACTTGCTTCTCTGTTTTTTTTTGTGGTGAGTTGAGTCGTAGCAGAGAATATCTAAGGTTCCACTGCTCGCCTGTAAATCAGACATCTTGTGCCAGGAGCATTCTATTGGGGGAAGGAAATTTATTTTGAGGTTGATGTACATTTAGGCCTATTAAATGAATAGAGTATTTGATTCCCTATATTAATTGCCTTGATTACTATAGCTCAACCATATGCATAAGATACAATGAAGTGTTGATAATATCTAACCATTAACACAATTCTAATCACTTACACAATTACTGCAAAGCAGAGTTTAAATATTGATATCCAATACAAATTGTTTAAATTCATCATTTTATGTGAAAATGAAAGAGGTTTAGGACTACTGTAGAGTAACTTGATTCAAAACTAGTAGACTTAAATGGTTACATTTGTGCAATACATGAATACATGTGAGACTACTTAATCTTTGGAATAATAACAAAACTAATTGTAATAATACAATTATGAATAACAGCCACGCTGAAAAATAATTTGAAACAAAAAAATGTGCTTTGCATAGTAGTCTAGATTAGTTCATTTTTAGGATATTCAAATAATTATCAGTAACTTTATAACTTTATTCAAGCATTTTTAATTACACACATTCCGATATTTAATGTGACCATACATGTTTCTTATGTTGCCCTAGTGAAAATATAAATATCTCCGAGAGATAGAGGCTATTTCAAACAAATCTTTAAAAATATATTTGTTTTATATCGCTCACCTTTTGCTCCTCGCTGCACAATAGAAGTGTCGATGATCTGAGATACGCTGTGGGAAGGTGAACCCTTCAGTTTCGCGCAGGTAGACTTTCAACGTGGTCGAGAAAACTGTGAAGACAGCGCATCCTCACCGTCTCCGTGAGTTGTCAAGCTCTGGAATAGTCAGATGAACTCGAAAACTAACAGCAAATTCACTTTTGTTTTTCTCTTAATACAACGATTCGTTGTTATGCCGACTATGATTATGTTTCCAGTCAGTGAGTAACAGGTCACTCGTTGGTCATCAACACCCAAGGCAGACAGACGGAACAAAATAGTGACTTAGGCCACCACTTACCTAATTAACTTTTCACTTCCTTTCTATGCTCCAAGATATTCTAAAGAGAATTATTGTAGATGTTCATATTTTAATCCACTGATAAGCGTCTTTACCAAAATGCAACAGTTTTCTGACTTGTTAGATTTCCTCCTCTCTCCTCTTGACAGTCGCGCGCTCTGCTCCCCCGCCCTCTCGCACAATGTTCCTGTGCTCCCTCTTTCCGCTCTTACACATCGTCCCATTCTGTATGACCTTAGTTGCCTTTCTATGCCATTATAGTCTTATAAGCGCGTTGATAACTTATCTTATCTCTAGAATAAACAAAAATGTTAGCATACACAGCAGTTTGTGTATATATTATTTCCGTCTCGTCACACATGGGGCAAAAGCCACGAGGCACGAGCAGCAATCAGCTACAGGTGAGGAGCCAAATGGCCTGAATAGAACTCTCATATACTAGAGACATGACTGTTTAGGCAACCATTAGGTCCCTCCCCTATCGCCTCTTGTCATCACCGCAATAACGACATTTAGTTTTTGTCTTACTTCACATGGAGAAAAAAAAAGTGTGTGTAGTGTGAATACAAATGATTATTACAAATGATTATATTATGATTATGATAACTTTACAGGATTGTAATGACTAAAACATCCCTTTATCAAGGTCTTATTTCACCCAACCTCTTATGGTGTTTTTTATACAAGGTGTTTTTTTCTGTCTAGTGCATTTTCAAAACCATTGCTTGTTAAAGATATGAGCAGATAAATAGCAGAATCTTTGTTAGCTCTAACTCTAGGCGGCATTCTGCCTTCTCCCTACAGTTTTTAGCCATTAGCTTCACCCACGACTGTCTCATGTGAACTACAATCCCTACGCTGTGTTTTAACGTTTACAAATGTCAATAATAATCACTTTCAATAAGGCTTTCGAAACATTTGGCCCTTATCTTTCATCAGCGAGTAAGAATCCTTCAAATAAAAAAGATAACACTTACTGTAGCAGTTTTGCACAGATACATACAGCTATGAGTGCCTCCATCCGACGATACTACACTTCCGCTACACTTCCCGAGTTATGCTTACACACAGGTGTTCGGAGCATGCTAGATGGCTAATTAGCACAGATGGTCGCCGCTTATCTGCCGTCTGTTTTCCGTAAACAAGCATTGTAACATGGAGATATGGCCATGTGGGAACACTAACCGTAACCCTATTAAGGTGTGTATCAAGTTAACCTTTTGTTTTTAGAACATTATTTCTTGCTGATATGAAAGATAAGGTTATTATGCTTCCAAAACCATACCGCAAGCGATGCCTAAATGTTCCGACCAAGCATCTGAGATCTTAACAAAAGGTACCCCTACAGAAGACGCCTTCATCCAATTACTCTTATGTGTAATGTAATGGAACTGAGAGTCATAATCAAGGACTATATTTTTGTATAACATTTTAAGTTTTATTGGTGGTGGGAGGGTAGGTGAAAAGAGAGTGATGTGGATAGGAGATGTACTGATGTGAGACTGAGACACGGTGTGAAGAATGACAAACTGTTTGTGTGTGTGAGGGAGAGGGTGAAAGGAGGAGAGTGGTGTTCTCAGGGCTGTTGTCAGTGCCTCTGTGTTTCTCCAGCTTTCAGATCTCATTAGTGGTGAAAGACACATTGCTACTGACAACCTCCCGTTTTTCTTTTGCTCTCTCTCACTCTTTCATTCGTTCCTTCTCTCTTTGTTTCTCAACATATTCTATACCTTTAGCACCTTCAGATGTCTCTGTAAATGTCAACAGGCCAGTGACGTGCGGTGAGGTCGGTGGCTGGGTAGGCACTGGCTATTATCCAAGCCAGATTTATTCACAAATAAACCTTGATGAAGCCCAAGTTCATCCATACAACAGATAGCTCCCAAAACCTGAGTGGCTATTAAAAGAAATTGACCAAAAATTTTCACCAAATGTAAATACCAATTTAGCCTAGATACACACGCTTAGAATACACACACATAATAATAATATTATTATGTGAAATATTATTACACACACATGCACTGAGTATACCAAACACAATTTGTCGGGGCATGTACTCTACAAGGTTTCGATTGCATTCCACAGGGATGCTGGCCCATGTTGACTCCAATGCTTCCCACAGTTGTGTTAAGTTGGCTGGATGTCCTTTCGGGTGGTGGACCATTCTTGATATACACGGGAAACTATCGAGAGCGAAAAACCCAACAGCGCTGCAGTTCTTGACACAAACCATTGCGTCTTGTCACCTACTACCATACCCCGTTCAAAGGCACTTACATGTTTTGTCTTGCCCATTCACCCTCTGAATGGCACACATACACAATCCATGTCTCAGTTGTCTCAAGGCTTAGAAATCCTTCTTTAACCTGTCTCCTCCCCTTCATCTACACTGATTTAAAATTGATTTATTTTAAGTGACATCAATAAGGGATCATAGCTTTCACCTGGATTCAGTTGGTCAGTCTATGTCATGTCTCAGGTTTAGGAGAGCAAGTGTTCTTAATGTTTGGAATAATACATGTATATATTAAATAAGATTCTAACAAAATGTCAATATCAACAAACAAAATGACAGAAAAATCAGTTAAAAACATCAAAAAAGTGTCTCATCAAAACACAATTCTAGCTTGATAAATTAAGTGCTTCTACACCTGCATTGCTTGCTGTTTGCGGTTTTAGGCTGGGTTTCTGTACAGCACTTTGTGACATCAGCTGATGTAAGAAGGGCTTTATAAATACATTTGATTGATTGATCAAAGGGATGTTGTCTATTCTCATGTTCATTCAACAGTAGCCTAATCCCCAAATGGCAAAGGAAAATGTATTAGGCCTACCTTTACTTGTAAATTAAGTCTATTCGTCTGTCCTTCGTGCTGAACTTCTTGGTGACAGCTTTGCAGAAGTCACAACAGAACCCCATGTCCATTATTGTATTATGCATGGACACAGAAGAACCACGGTCGTGTGGGAGACACATCCCCAAGGCCTCCTTCGGTTCCATTTTCACACTGACACAAAAATAAAAAAACACACACAAACAGTAGCTGGTAGCACAGGTATGTGCTCCATCCATTAGGGCATCCAGCCAGTCGGAGAGAAGAATCATTCCACTCTAGTGCGCCCCCATGCAGCCATGCACACTGAATTGCTGTAGTTAGTTACATCCATCTTGTAGAAGCCACATACATTTCCAAGATTTGTAAAAGACTGGGTAAAAAGTATTAATAACAATTTTGTTTCTGGTGTCCTTTGACAGCTCTTTGGTCTTGGCCATAGTTGAGTTTGGAGTGTGACTGTTTGAGGTCGTGGACAGGTGTCTTTTATACTGATGACAAGATCAAACAGGTGCCATTAATACAGGTAACGAGTGGAGGACAGAGGAGCCTCTTAAAGAAGAAGTTACAGGTCTGTGAGAGCCAGAAATCTTGCTTGTTTGTAGGTGACCAAATACTAATTTTCCACCATAATTTGCAAATAAATTAATTTAAAATCCTGCAATGTGATTTTCTGGGGGAAAAATTCTCATTTTGTCTGTCATAGTTGAAGTGTACCTACGATGAAAATTACAGGCCTCTCTCATCTTTTTAAGTGGGAGAACTTGCACAATTGGTGGCTGACTAAATACTTTTTTGCCCCACTGTATTTTTGTAAAAATAAATAGTCAATTTAAACCATGTTTTCCAATTAAATTGATTGAAAATAATTAAGTCTGAGTAAATTTGTTTGGAGAGAAAATCTAACAAGACTGGCCTCAGGCCTTTCATTCGCACACTAGCATCTGGGCTGTTTTCAGCCTTTTGTGGCCTAAGTGTGGAATGTACTGTCAGTTCTACACTTTAGTTATTCATCGGCCAACTTTAGTGAGGGAGAAAGTGAAACACATATTGAATATGGATCAATAGATCACTCCCCAGGATGCATACTGTCAGCTGCCTGAGCCGCTGGGTGCCAGACAAGCCTCTGGTCACATTAGCATACGCAGGAAGAAAAAACTAGAGCATGACCGATATGGGTTTTTTGTGTCCGATTACGATTTGTTGGTGGGACAAAACATACAGATTCCACTATATCTGCCGATATTCCAGTTTTCAGTAGGGAAAAGTGAACATTTTCCATACTGAATTCTCATAAATTGCTATCCAAAAGAGCAATTGCCCAAGAAATATGTTGATTTCATACATTGTGACAATAATGACACATGAAAATGGTCGCAAGTGTTCAGATAAGCATGAGATACCTTTTTTCATCCTATTTATTAAATATTGGTTATTGGTGGAATTATAAGCCGGTTATCAATATATCTGTAAAAGACCAATACCAGCCGATAATATCGGGGAAACAATATATTGGTCATGTTCTAGACAAATAACAAGAGACCTGAGAGTAAACCAGAGAAAACTATGCTAGATCCATCTGCATTATAAAATAGATAATATATCATAGACAAGAGGACATGTATAAGTGTAACTTCATAAATGGAGTGACACATGTTAGTCTCCATAGTTTGAAGGACAGATTTACAAAGTGTTTCAGTATTATAAGTCTGGCCCTTTGTGTGTGTGAACATACATGTGCAGCACTGGTGTGTGCACATGCAGAGCATGTACTGTGCCTTCTGAAAGTATTCAGACTCCTTGACTTTTGTCGCATTTTTTTACGTTACAGCCTTACTCTAAAATGTATTAAATGAAACAATTTCCTCAGCAATGTACAGAATATGCCATAATGCCAAAGTGAAAACAGGTTTAGACATTTTTGCTAATTTATTAAAATCTAAAAACAGATACCTTATTTACATAAACATTCAGACCCTTTTCTATGAGACTCGAAATTGAGCTCAGGTGCATCCTGTTTCCATTGATCATCCTTGAAATGTTTCTACAACTTGATTGGAGTCCAGCTGTGGTAAATTCAATTGATTGGACATGATTTAGAAAGGCACACAACTGCCTATATAAGGTCCCACAGTTGACAGTGCATGTCAGAGCAAAAACCAAGCCATGAGGTCGAAGGAATTGTCCGTAGAACTCCGAGACAGGATTGTGTCAAGGCACAGATCTGGGGAAGGGTACCAAAAAATGTCTGCAGCATTGAAGGTCTCCAAGAACACCATTGCCTCCATCATTCTTAAATGAAGAAGTTTGGAACAATCTAGACTCTTTCTAGAGCTGGCTACCCAGACAAACTGAGCAATCGGGGGAGAAGGGCCTTGGTCGGAGAGGTGACCAAGAACCCGATGGTCACTCTGAGAGAGCTCCAGAGTTCCTCTGTGGAGATGGAAGAACCTTCCAGAAGGACAATCATCTCTGTAGCACTACACCAATTAGGGCTATGACAGCCCGCTTGGAGTTTGCCAAAAGGCACCTAAAGATTATCAGAACATGAGAAACAAGATTCTCTCGACTGATGAAACCAAGATTAAACTCTTTGGCCTGAATGCCAATCGTCACATCTGGAGGAAACCTGGCACCATCCCTACTGGTGAAGTATGGTGGTGGTGGCAGCATCATGCTTTGGGGATGTTTTTCAGCATCAAGGACAGGGAGATTAGTCAGGATCGAGGCAAAGATGAACGGAGCAAAGTACAGAGAGATCCTTGATCAAAACCTGCTCCAGAGCGCTCAGGACCTCAGACTGGGGTGAGGGATCATCTTCCAACAGGACAACGACCCTAAGCACACAGCCAAGACAAGGCAGGAGTGGCTTCAGGACAAGTCACTGAATGTCCTTGAGTGGCCCAGTCATAGCCCGTACTTGAACCTGATCAAACATCTCTGGAGAGACCTGAAAAAATCTGTGCAGCAATATTCCCCATCCAACCTAACAGAGCTTGAGAGGATCTGCAGAGAAGAATGGGAGAAACTCCCCAAATACAGGTGTGCCAAGCTTGTAGCATCATACCCAAGAAGACTCAAGGCTGTAATCGCTGCCAAATGCTTTAACAAAGTCTTGAGTAAAGCGTCTGAATTCTTATGTTAATATGACATTTATTTTTGAATTAGCAAAAATGCTTTGTTATTGTTGGGTATTGTGTGTAGATTAATGAGGGGGAGAAAAACTATTTAATACATTTTAGAATAAGGCTGTAACCTAACAAAATGTGGAAAAAGTCAAGGGGTCTGAATACTTTCCAACGGCAATGTATGTAGCTGCTGACCTGACTGACTGCCCTATGTTTAGATGATCGATGCCAAGAGACAAAGACAATTGACAGAGAATTCGCTTTTTTGAGAGCTTTATAAAATATGAATTGAGCTGATGAATATAGAAGTCTGTGATTTATATGTTTATCTTGTAATATGTGTCTCTTACATGCACCACTAACTGTAGTATGGGTAAAATGTTTAAATATGCTAAATAAATCTTGTTTAGATGATTGTTGAAGTCATTCACCATTCAGGGAGAACTGTCCATTCCAACAGCAGATACAACTAAATGTTTGAATATCATACTATTTCTAGATGGGGATATCGACAATCATATCGCAATCTTCTGAGTCTTCTTTATGTCATTATTAAATAATAAACTGCTCTAAGGTGTACACACCTGACAACACATGGCTACTCTTAACAACTTTCTCATTTTCACCTAAAAGCTAAACCAAAGAGAGTCTTACCGATTTAAGGGAATACAGGTTGTGCAGAAAGTCAGTGGACCCTACAGTGTGGTCACGAATAGCTGGAATAGGGGGACACTGGTGCTCGTCCTGTAATATGACCGTTACATCCCACCACTTATCCTCTGGCCTTCACGTGTCTGACTGGTGATGACTGATAGGATGGCCTTCCCGCCAAGTGAATGGATGGAGCACCAGAGGGCTGCTGGGTCAAGTCTCAGGTGGGACATTCGCTTGTACAATTTACTAACATCCTTAACTGCCTGAGTAGGCTGTACTGTATCTCCTAACACCGAGACTGTCATTTTAGTTGTGCTCGATATAAAATAGATTATGTTAAGCAAGTTATTGGTACAAAATTGATGTTGAGTAACTTTCCAAAATTGTCATTAGGATGAATAGGAAGTTGAGAGGGAGAGAGAGACCCCTGAGGTATGTGGAGTTGTCTTGGACCTCCTCTTAAAAACCTCCTCTTAACTCTTACAGCTTCCCCCCTACTTTTTTTCAATTTCCGCCTGAAGACATGCCCAAATCTAACTGCCTGTAGCTCAGGCACAGAACCAAGGATATGCATATTATTGGTACCATTTGAAAGAAAACACTCTGACGTTTGTGTAAATGTGAATTGAATGTAGGAGAATATAACACAACAGATCTGGTTTAGATAATACAATGAAAAAAACATACGTTTTTTATTTGTATTGTTGTATCATCATCTTTAAAATTAACAAGATAAAACAAACATTCAGATAGGATGATGGGGAAAATGTTAGTGAAAAACATAAGAGGGCAACAGTACTTGTGCAACGTTTCAGAATGATAACTTCCAAAATGAGTGTGCTTACATGACATTTATCATGAAGTCACCCAGGTGTCCCACACAAGTAGCCCAAATGTACCCAAGTGGCCAAATTGGTGAAGTTATACATTTTGAATGGAATAACTGTATACAAAATACCAAAATGGTATTCGAACACCCCCCCCATGGAAAACATGGGAAAAAAATATACACATTTACAAAATAACACTTTCAATATTTGGAAGACCCTCAGTCCTCTACACAATATTGTGCTGCTGATGCCAGGTGCCATAGCAGTCTCTTTCTGCTGTAAAGCAGAGGGTCACCAAGCTTGTGGTGCAGGTGATGGGGGACTTCATTTTGCAAAGAACACAGCGACGCCTCCATGCTGTGCCCTTTTGGCCCTGAGGCACATCCATGCCTGCAGAAATACATTCGGGCAGATAAACACCACTTGTGGCAGGAGCTGGATGAACCAGCTTCAGTGGGGGATGGACACCTTGGCACTGGGGGCTCCCATTCGGAGTCAGTGTCACTGTGAAAGAAAATGTTCAGTTAGAATAGTTTCACATATGAGCCCTGTATCAACAGGTATAATAAACATATACAGTGGGGCAAAAAAGTATTTAGTCAGCCACCAATTGTGCAAGTTCTCCCACTTAAAAAGATGAGAGAGGCCTGTAATTTTCATCGTAGGTACACTTCAACTACGACAGACAAAATGAGAAAACAAAATCCAGAAAATCATATTATAGGATTTTTTATGAATTTATTTGCAAATGATTGTGGAAAATAAGTATTTGGTCACCTACAAACAAGCAAGATTTCTGGCTCTCACAGACCTGTAACTTCTTCTTTAAGAGGCTCCTCTGTCCTCCACTCGTTACCTGTATTAATGGCACCTGTTTGAACTTGTTATCAGTATAAAAGACACCTGTCCACAACCTCAAACAGTCACACTCCAAACTCCACTATGACCAAGACCAAAGAGCTGTCAAAGGACACCAGAAACTAAATTGTGGGAAGACTGAATCTGCAATAGGTAAGCAGCTTGGTTTGAAGATTGCAATGAAACCAAACATGACTGGAAAAGTCACATTTTGTGTGTGTATATACCTCGAATGTGTCGTCGAAAATGAAATGAGACGGAATTCACGACACAAGCGGTTCACAAAATGTTTCGTGTTAGGCTATAAAAATGGATTTTATCAAACAAAAGACCATTCATTGTGTAACAATGAGCATTGGGATAGCAAACTGAGGAAGATCGTCAAAGGTAAACTATTTATTTTATTACAGTTTGTGATTTTGTTACGCCTGTGCTGGTTGAAATAGTTGTTTTTTATGGGGCTCTATCCTCAGATAATCGCATCGTATTCTTTCGCAGTAAATCCTTTTTTAAATCTGACAACGCAGTTGGATTAGCAAGATTCTAGGCTTTCGAAACATGTGAGAATGTTTAATATGACTATTATATTACTATTTATGTAGCGATCACCGTATGTTGTCGAATTTCATCCCATTACCAGGTTCGGTGCGCAGAGATGTTAAAAACAAACAATCAACAAACCAATCAGGTCTCGAACAGGAAGCCAACATGTTATCTGGGAGTTACCGCTGTGTGTGTTGCAGAGATGGCACCCAGGACAAATGGTTATCTTTAGAAAGGGCCTGACCTGAACCAAAGGCTTGAGAGACAGAAAGCGATTGAGAGGGAGGGAGATTGAAATACAGTGCAGGCATGGTGCCATATTGTCTATAGCAAGGCTTTGACACATCACGGACAAACTGAATTGGTCCACCCACACAGACAGTGTGGAGAAGAAGGCGCAGCAGCACCCCTTCAACCACAGGAGGCTGAAGAAATTCGGCTTGTCACCAAAAGCACTGACAAACTTTTACAGATGCATAATCGAGAGCATCCTGTCAGGCTGTATCACCGCCTGGTACAGCAACCGCTCCGCCCACAACTGTAAGGCTCTCCAGAGGGTAGTGAGGTCTGCACAACGCATCACCGGGGGCAAACTACCTGCCCTCCATGACACCTACACCACCCGATGTCACAGGAAGGCCATAAAGATCATCAAGGACAACAACCAACCGAGCCACTGCCTGTTCACCCCGCTATCATCCAGAAGGCGAGGTCAGTACAGGTGCATCAAAGCAGGGACCGAGAGACTGAAAAACAGCTTCTATCTCAAGGCCATCAGATTGTTAAACAGCCACCACTAACATTGAGTGGCTGCTGCCAACATACTGACTCAACTCCAGCCACTTTAATAATGGAAAAATGTATGTAAAAATGTATCACTAGCCACTTTAAACAATGCCACTTTTATATGTTTACATACCCAACATTACTCATCTCATATGTATATACTGTACTCTATAGCATCTACTGCATCTTGCCTATGCTGTTCTGTACCATCACTCATTCATATATTTTTTTGACATTCTTCATCCCTTTGCACTTGTGTGTATAAGGTAGTTGTTGTGGAATTGTTAGGTTAGATTACTCGTTGGTTATTACTGCATTGTCGGAACTAGAAGCACAAGCATTTCGCACACTCGCATTAACATCTGCTAACCATATGTATGTGATTGGTTTGACATATTTTTTAGACTGACCAAGCGTTTCTATGTGTGTGTGTGTGTGTGTGTGTACAGTTGGAGTCAGAAGTTAAATACACTTAGGTTGGAGTCATTAAAACTCGTTTTTCAACCACTCCACAAATTTCTTGTTAACAAACTATAGTTTTGGCAAGTTGGTTAGGACATCTACTTTGTTTATGACACAAGTCATTTTTCCAACAATTGTTTACAGACAGATTATTTCACTTATAATTCACTGTATCACAATTCCAGTGGGTCAGAAGTTTACATACACTAAGGTCTGCCTTTAAACAGCTTGGAAAATTCCAGAAAATTATGTCATGGCTTTAGAAGATTCTGATAGGCTAATTGACATCATTTGAGTCAATTGGAGGTGTACTTGTGGGTGTATTTCAAGGCCTACCTTCAAAATCAGTGCCTCTTTGCTTGACATCATGGGAAAATCAAAAGAAATCAGCCAAGACCTCAGAAAACAAAATGGAGACTTCCACAAGTCTGGTTCATCCTTGGGAGCAATTTCCAAATGCTTGGAGGTACCACGTCCATCTGTACAAACAATAGTATGCAAGTATAAACACCATGGGACCACGCAGTCATCATACCGCTCAGGAAGGAGACACGGTCTGTATCCTAGAGATGAACGTACTTTAGTGAGAAAAGTGCAAATCAATCCCAGAACAACAGCAAAGGACTTTATGAAGATGCTGGAGGAAACGGGTACAAAGTATCTATATCCACAGTAAAACGAGTGCTATATCGACATAAGCTGAAAGGCCGCTCAGCAAGGAAGAAGCCACTGTTCCAAAACCTCCATAAAAAGCCGGTTTGCAACTGCACATGGGGACAAAGATAATACTTTTTGGAGAAATGTCCTCTGGTCTGATGAAACAAAAATAGAACTGTTTGGCTATAATGACCATCGTTATGTTTGGAGGAAAAAGGGGGAGGCTTGTAAACTGAAGAGCACCATCCCACCACGAGGGTGGCAGCATCATGTTGTGGGGGTGCTTTGCTGCAGGAGGGACTGTTGCACCTCACAAAATAGATGGCATCATGAGGGAGAAAAATTATGTGGATATATTGATGCAACATCTCAAGACATCAGTCAGGAAGTTAAAGCTTGGTCGCAAATGGGTCTTCCAAATGGACAATGACCCCACGCATACTTCCAAAATTGTGGCAAAATGGCTTAAAGACAACAAAGGCAAGGTATTGGAGTGGCCATCACAAAGCCCTGACCTCAATCCTATATAACATGTGTTTGCAGAACTGAAAAGGTGTGGGCAAGCAAGGAGGCCTACAAACCTGACTCAGTTACAGCAGCTCTGTCAGGAGGAATGGGCCAAAATTCACCCAACTTATTGTGGGAAGGTTGTGGAAGGCTACCTGAAATGTTTGACCCAAGGTAAACAATTTAAAGGCAATGCTACCAAATACTAATTGAGTGCATGTAAACTTCTGACCCACTGGGAATGTGTTGAAAGAAATAAAAGCTGAAATAAATCATTCTCTCGACTATTATTCTGACATTTCACATTCTGAAAATAAAGTGGTGTTCCTAACTGACCTAGGACAGGGAATTTTTACTTGGATTAAATGTCAGGAATTGTGAAAAACGGAGTTTAAATGTATTTGGATAAGGTGTATGTAAACTTCCAACGTCAACTGTATGTATCTGCGCGTGCCTGCGAGCTCACACACACACACACACACACACGTGTAGGCCCATGTGTGTGTGCATGCACCTCAGCCTGTGTGTATATCTGATTATGGTCCCTGATTGCAAGTGGCAGTGTGCAGATTGAGTTACACAGCCTCTCTAATTCTCTCTATTAATGAGCAATGCTCTACACTGCTTCCCCGGACACCATCTATTAATCACAATTTGTCATCCGCCTCATGCTCTCCACTCCCTCCATCCCCATCTCACCCCCTCCCGCCTTCTCTCTCACTCTCTCCACCCCCTTGCTCTTCACGTCTTGCCTCCTCTCTCCAACCAAATGTCTACTTTACTTCTCTCCTTCAGTCTCAGTCTTAGTCTCTGTTCATTCATCCCATTCTATCCTACACCAACTCTTCTCTTCTTCCAGTTCTTCCACTCCTTCCTTCTCTCCCTTCATTTTTCTCTCCTCTTACACCCTTCTTTCCTTCCCTCTCTTGCTACCCATCCCTTACTCTTCCTTCCTCCTCAGCTGAGGAATATGGTCAAGCATACTGAGAGGGTTTCTCACTGAATTCTCAGGTTCTAATTCTGCCGACACGCTCAAGTAAACCGTTTCACACCAGCAAACAGTGATTTATTGGCCCAATTTATGTCTGTATCGATACTCTGTAATTACATATTTTTTTTGTCATGGAGGTGTAGTTGTTTGGCGAAATGAAGATATTGAACAGTATGGAAGGCAAGACTAGTATTGGATGTGTTGGGGGGAGCCTTGTAATTTGCTGCTGTAAGTCGGAGTAGTTACAGCTCAAGCCATGCATGCCTGTAACGAAGACATTGGGAGTCAAACAGAGTGGATACAGGAACAAGAGTAGCATCTGAACACAGAAACAATACTGCCTGATGGATGATAACAACGGACTGCTAGATAAAGGGTGAGTAATCAGGGAAGTGATGAAGTCCAGGTGTGCCTAATGATGAGGCGCAGGTATGCGTAATGAAGGTTGCCAGGGGTGTGTAATGATGGGTTGCCAGGTGTGTGTGTAATAAAGGTTGCCAGGTGTGTGTAATGATGGGTTGCCAGGTGTGTGTGATGAAGGTTGTCAAGTGTGTATAATGAAGGTTGCCAGGTGTGTGTAATGATGGGTTGCCAGGACCAGTGGTTAGTAGACCGGTAACATTGAGCGCCTCAGAGGAGGAGCTGGAGTAGACGTGACAATGCCCCAAACATTGCTCATCCATTCAAAAAAATAAGATGCTTGCAAGATACATTATGCAGCTTTCAACACATGTGTGAGAGGAGTTGTGAAATGCTATATTTCATTTGTCAGTGTGTGTATGAGGGTGTGTTTGTGTATATGAAAGAGAGTGAAAGACAGAGGGAGAGAGTGCCCTGTACAGTTCATTAACCACTGATCAAAAGTACCTGCTGAATCCCTCCAGAACAATTTGTATCAGACATGTCCAACTTCCACCCCTCCTCCACCTCCCATAGTGAAGTATTAATTAAAGCTCTTGTCTAGTCACAGCCCCCCCCCTCCCACTCATGACCCCACCATATCCATATTATCAATGTCTGAAATATGGACAGACGAGGGGACAATTAGAGGCATATGAAAAGAAAAAGACAATGGAAGAGTGGGAGTGAAACAGATTGGAATGGATAAAGAAACAGAGAGAAAGCTGAAACTCTTAAGGCAATTGCTTGATTCTAATTACCATATTTATTATATTTGAGGCAGTATCTTGCTAGGGGAAATAATGATCATTATTTTGTGTATTGTACTGCTTTGGCAACATTGGATCATCCCTTTCATGCCAATAAAGCCTACTGGAATGATTGTGAAAGCAGGAGGATACTTTAAAAGAAAGGGAAAAGGGTCCGTTTTTATTGCCAATAGACTTTATTCATGTGGCGGACATGATAGTTCTTACTCCAGGCCAAGAAGGAAGAAGTGGAAGTGCTCCATTGAAGTCTATGGAACAGCTCAAACATTCTTCAAGTTCTACCTTTAACCTAACTAATGACTAATAAACCAACCAACAATGGAAATAATCAGATTACATAAATTAACGACTGCAAACCACAACATACAGCTGATTTTAATCATCAATAGCATTATTGATTAGCATAAATACAACCTGTATAAATGTATAACGGCTTTCAAATGGATGAGATCTCTGGCACAGTTTCACAGTGCTTTGTTTTATCATGATTCAGGATGCTCCTCTTCTCTGGTTCATCAACAAAATAAAAACAATAATGAATATGCTGGGGCTAACAGTGGCGCTGTTTCCACCTACAGATTTCAGCTTTAAAGGCTGACGTCAGTGACGTGTATATTACGTCAATAATTAACTTGGGTCCCACCCCACTCAAAAAAAAACTCCAAAAGAAACATACCACTTCAGCCTATACAGAGGTATAGGGATGTGTGTAAAACAGCACTGGTGTTTGGGGGGTAAGATTTTCATGTGCAAATGTCAGTCATGAGCAATCAGAGATCTACCCTCCCGGAGGAGGCAGGGACACGGACACACACACACGTAAGGCCCAAAGGGAGAAGTGTGTGTGCTGAATAATTGAATATAGCCGCTCCTCTCGCTGCTCAGAGGTCACAACCTTTCTAAAACGATGACAGGAGATGCATCCCCTGACCCTCTCCCAGTCTCTCCCAATACATCTTATTCACTGGAACTAATGCCATCCACTCAGGGAATAGCCTGAACTGGAAACTCTCTCTTAATTTACATTATGCATTCACCATAAATACCATCATTAGGCACATGCATCAGCTTTACATACTGTACAGGTTGATATAGGTGTTGTTGCCTAGAGAGAGGAATATGAATAAAATAATTTTGAAAGAGTTCAAAGATAAGAATCTTAAATTGGACATAATGGAGAGAAGAAAACAGAGAAGAAACACTAACCCGTGATGAAGGACAGAAAGACAGCAGGGGAGGAAGAGAAGGCGAGGGATCATCTACCAGGGATGACAAGGGCAGCAGAGAGAGGGAGGAGAAAGGGAGAGGGAAGCAAGACATTCATGACCCTCTTCTTTAGCTCTTAAACCATGCTGTCCATGCCAACACATCACTGCCAGACAACACATCCTCCTATCCCACTACAGATGACAAGAACATGACAGCCTGTCTCATATAGTGGACAGTACTCACCAACACACACACATACATACATACACTACCGTTCAAAAGTTTGGGGTCACTTAGAAATCTTTTGTCCATTAAAATAACATCAAATTGATCAGAAATACAATGTAGACATTGTTAATGTTGTAAATTACTATTGTACCTGGAAACGGCTGATTTAGTTTTTAATGGAAAATCTACATATGCGTACAGAGGCCCATTATCAGCAACCATCACTCCTGTGTTCCAATGTCACATTGTGTTAGCTAATCCAAGTTGATCATTTTAGAAGGCTAAATGAAAATTAGAAAGCCCTTTTGCAATTCTGTTAGCACAGCTGAAAACTGTTGTTCTTATTAAAGAAGCAATAAAACGGGCCTTCATTAGACTAGTTGAGTATCTGGAGCATCAGCATTTGTGTGTTCGATTACAGTCTCGAAATTGCCAGAAACAAATAACTTTCTTATGAAACTCGTCAGTCTATTCTTGTTCTGAGAAATGAAGGCTATTCCATTCCATTGCCAAGAAACTGAGGATCTCGTACAACTCTGTGTACCACTCCCTTTACAGAACAGCGCAAACTGGCACTAACCAGAATAGAAAGAGGAGTGGGAGGCCCCGGTGCACAACTGAGCAAGAGGACAAGTACATTAGAGTGTCTAGTTTGAGAAACAGATGCCTCACAAGTCCTCAACTGGCAGCTTCATTAAATAGTACCCGCAAAACACCAGTCTCAACATCAACAGTGAATAGGTGACTCTGGCATGCTGGCCTTCAAGGCAGAGTTGCAGAGAAAAAGCAATATCTCAGACTGGCCAATAAAAATAAAAGATTAAGATTGGCAAAAGAACACAGACACTGGACAGAGGAAGATTGGAAACAAGTGTTCTGGACAGACAAATCTAAGTTTGAGGTGTTCGGGTCACAAAGAAGAACATTCATGAGATGCAGAAAAATTAGAAAATGCTGGAAGAGTGCTTGACGCCTTCTGTCAAGCTCAGTGGAGGCAATGTGATTGTCTGGGAGTGCTTTGGTGGTGGGAAAGTGGGAGATTTGGACAGGATAAAAGGGATCTTGAAGAAGGAAGGCTATCACTCCATTTTGCAACACCATGCCATACCCTATGGATGGTGCTTAATTGGAGCCAATTTCCTCCTACAACAGGACAGTGACCCAAAGCACAGCTCCAAACTATGCAATAACTATTTAGGGAAGAAGCAGTCAGCTAGTACTCTGTCTATAATGGAGTAGCCAGCACAGTCACCGGATCTCTGTTGTGGGAGCAGCTTGACCGTATGGTACGTAAGTGCCCATCAAGCCAATCCAATTTGTGGGATGTGCCAAAGGTCTGAGGGGCTGTAATTGCTGCAAATGGAGGTTTCTTTGACGAAAGCAACGTTTGAAGGACACAATTATTATTTCAATTAAAAATCATTATTTATAACCTTGTCAACGTCTTGTCTATATTTCCTATTCATTTTGCAACTACTTTCATGTATGTTTTCATGGAAAACAAAGACATTTCTAAGTGACCCCAAACTTTTGAATGGTAGTGTACACACACCACGCAGGCACACACACGAGGGATCATTGCCATAAACTGGGGCATGTGACATGACATACAATATTTATTCAAAGCAAAGATATTGAATTTGTCAATCATTGTGGCTACTTTGAAGAATCTCAAATATAAAATATATTTTGATTTGTTTTGATTTTGGTTATTACATAACTCCATATGTGTTATATCGTAGTTTTGATGATTTCAATATTATTATACAATGTAGAAAATTGTAAAACAATAAAGAAAAACCATTCAATGAGTAGGTGTGTCCAAACTTTTGATTATCTGTGTGTGTGTGTGTGTGTGTGTGTGTGTGTGTGTGTGTGTGTGTGTGTGTGTGTGTGTGTGTGTGTGTGTGTGTGTGTGTGTGTGTGTGTGTGTGTGTGTGTGTGTGTATATATATATATACAGTCTTGGCCAGAAGTTGAGAATGACACAAATATGAATTTTCACAAGGTCTGCTGCCTCAGTTTGTATGACGGCAATTTGCATATACTCCAGAATGTTATGAAGAGGGATCAGATTAATTAATTGCAAAGTCCCTCTTTGCCAAGCAAATTAACTGAATCCCCTCCAAAAAATCCACTGCATTTCAGCCCTGCCACAAAAGGACCAGCTGACATCATGTCAGTGATTCTCTTGCTAACACAGGTGTGAGTGTTGACGAGGACAAGGCTGGGGATCACTCTGTCATGCTGATTGAGGTCAAATAACAGACTGGAAGCTTCAAAAGGAGGGTGGTGCTTGGAATCATTGTTCTTCCTCTGTCAATTATGGTTACCTGCAAAGAAACACGTGCCGTTATCATTGCTTTGCACAGAAAGGGCTTCACAGGCAAGGATATTGCTGCCAGTAAGATTGCACCTAAATTAAATGGCATGTCTTTACTATCATTAAATTGAAGACATAGTTTTATCAAAGATTCTCTGTAATTAGTATTATGCGATCAAACTGATTAATCGTGTAACTGTAATTAACTAGGAAGTTGGGGCACCAAGGAAAATATTCAGATTACAAAGATTCCAAACGTCGTAAATTGTTGGTTATCTGCACGAACCCAGTCTTCACTATGAGTCATCCATACATCAATTGTCTTCAATCATTTATTTATTACGAACTAAGTAATTCACAGAAATGCATAAAGAAACAGTAAATATGGTTACAAGAAATAATAGGAGAATTTGCCCTAGTGGGCTAAACCAGCATCGCGACTTGTTAGACAAAAGGAGAAGTGGGGGTCAACTGAGATGAGACACTACAAAGTTGATAATTATAACAATTGAAATGCTAATCCTTTGCACATGAACGCTCACTCATTCGGGAACAATTGCAATCAATAGATATATTTACACTCAGTGTGTCGTCGGGATCTTTGTTGAAAAGTTTGTTTCTGTTGGAGAGCTATGTCCGTCTCTCTCTCTCTCTCTCTCTCTCTCTCTCTCTCTCTCTCTCTCTCTCTCTCTCTCTCTCTCTCTCTCTCTCTCTCTCTCTCTCTCTCTCTCTCTCTCTCTCTCTCTCTCTCTCTCTCTCTCTCTCTCTCTCTCTCTCTCTCTCTCTCTCTCTCTCTCTCTCTCTCTCTCTCTCTCTCTCTCGGTTAGAGGGGATAGTTCAGAGCGACATTCATTAATTTCAATATAGAATAGATGTTTTGCTGGTTGTTGTTCTTCGCGTTCAATGATACCGAATTTCTAGCTGCAGACTAGTAATTAATATCAAAGACTTGTTCTTATTCTGTCGGTATCGAGAGTCTAAGAGTTTAACCACATGATATGGTTAAAAGATTCAGCAATGGTCTACAACCTTTGTACTCCCGTGATTGAGAGAAACATGGTCTGGTGATAATTTCTCAAAGTTGGGTTTTATTCGGAATTGCAGAAAGGGGGCTGTCCCAGGATGCCTGACCCTAACTGGGCTCAGGGGCGGTCCTCTGATTTAGTTCAAATCAAAAGGGAATTGGATTTTCCTTCATTAAACAGTCCAAAATCATATTACACAATTTTACAAACAGTATCATACTCACTCATTCATCTTATACAACAATTAGATGTAAACCTCATATCTGAGGTTATTATTGTCACGTTCTGACCTTAGTTCTGTTATTATATCTTTGTTTTAGTATGGTCAGGGCGTGAGTTGGGTGGGCAGTCTGTTTGTTTTTCTATGTTGGTTTTTGAGTTCGGCCTAGTATGGTTCTCATTCAGAGGCAGCTGTCAATTGTTGTCCCTGATTGAGAATCATACTTAGGCAGCCTGTTTTCCACTATGGGTTGTGGGTAGTTATTTTCTGTTCTGTGTTTTGTTGCACCGTTCAGGACTGTTCGTTTGTCGTGTATTGTTTTTGTTTAAGTATTCATTCTTTATTAAATTACAACGAATACCTACCATGCTGGACCTTGGTCCTCTCTTTCTCCCGACGACAGCCGTTACAATTATATAAACAGCATTATGGTAATGTGGCCACACCGTCTCGCAAGAGCTACCCCAAATTGTAACAAACGGACCAGTTCGTAGCTGGATTCTTCACCCGTCTTTTATACTTTCTCCGGAACATGAAATTTGTTCGTACCTCAAGTTCTGTGAGGTGGAAGAAATTCCTTTGTTCTCTATGAAAATGTATTCTGCCTCTTATACTGTGTGGCCATGTGGCAGGGTCTTCTTCTCAGGAATTTACGACCTCACTCTGACCACTGCAGCCTACTTGAAGGAGGCAAGGGGGAGGCAGAGAGAGGGGGATGGGGCTTGCTATACCCAAAGAGGGCAACGTCATGACACAACCATTTATCGGATCATCAAGAACTTCAAGGAGAGCGGTTCAATTGTTGTGAAGAAGGCTTCAGGGCGCCCAAGAAAGTCCAGCAAGCGCCAGGATGGTCTCCTAAAGTTGATTCAGCTGCAGGATCGGGGCACTACCAGTACAGAGCTTGCTCAGGAATGGCAGCAGGCAGGTGTGAGTGCATCTGCACGCACAGTGAGGCGAAGCCTTTTGGAGGATGGCCTGGTGTCAAGAAGGACAGCAAAGAAGCCACTTCTCTCCAATAAAAACATCAGGGACAGACTGATATTCTGCAAAAGGTACAGGGATTGGACTGCTGAGGACTTGGGTAGGGTCATTTTCTCTGATGAATCCCCTTTCCGATTGTTTGGGGCATCCGGAAAAAAGCTGGTCCGGAGAAGACAAGGTGAGCGCTACCATCAGTCCTTTGTCATGCCAACAGTAAAGCATCCTGAGACCATTCATGTGTGGAGTTGCATCTCAGCCAAGGGAGTGGGCTCACTCACAATTTTGCCTAAGAACACAGCCACAAAAAAAAATGTTTTTTTTTCTCACCTTTATTTAACCAGGTAGGCAAGTTGAGAACAAGTTCTCATTTACAATTGCGACCTGGCCAAGATAAAGCAAAGCAGTTCGACACATACAACGGCACAGAGTTACACATGGAGTAAAACAAACATACAGTCAAGTCAATAATACAGTATAAACAAGTCTATATACGATCTGAGCAAATGAGATGAGATAAGGGAGGTAAAGGAAAAAAAGGCCATGGTGGCAAAGTAAATACAATATAGCAAGTAAAACACTGGAATGGTAGATTTGCAGTGGAAGAATGTGCAAAGTAGAAATAAAAATAATGGGGTGCAAAGGAGCTAAATAAATAAAATAAATACAGTAGGGAAAGAGGTAGTTGTTTGGGCTAAATTATAGGTGGGCTATGTACAGGTGCAGTAATCTGTGAGCTGCTCTGACAGTTGGTGCTTAAAGCTAGTGAGGGAGATAAGTGTTTCCAGTTTCAGAGATTGTTGTAGTTCGTTCCAGTCATTGGCAGCAGAGAACTGGAAGGAGAGGCGGCCAAAGAAAGAATTGAATTTGGGGGTGACTAGAGAGATATACCTGCTGATATACCTGCTGGAGCGTGTGCTACAGGTGGGAGATGCTATGGTGACCAGCGAGCTGAGATAAGGGGGGACTTTACCTAGCAGGGTCTTGTAGATGACATGGAGCCAGTGGGTTTGGCGACGAGTATGAAGCGAGGGCCAGCCAACGAGAGTGTACAGGTCGCAATGGTGGGTAGTATATGGGGCTTTGGTGACAAAACGGATTGCACTGTGAATAAAGAATGGTACCAACACATCCTCCGAGAGCAACTTCTCCCAACCATCCAGGAACAGTTTGGTGACGAACAATGCTTTTTCCAGCATGATGGAGCACCTTGCCATAAGGAAAAAGTGATAACTAAGTGGCTCGGGGAACAAAACATCAATATTTTGGGTCCATGGCCAGGAAACTCCCCAAACCTTAATACCATTAAGAACTTGTAGTCAATCCTCATGTAATTGTCAATAAAAGCCTTTTAGCACTTATGAAATGCTTGTAATTATACTTCAGTATTCCATAGTAACATCTGAGAAAAATATCTAAAGACACTGAGGCAGCAGACTTTGTGAAAATTAATATTTGTGTCATTCTCAAAACCCTTGGCCACGACTGTGTAATATATATATATATATATATATATATGTGTGTGTGTGTATAGATGTATATACAGTGGGGCAAAAAAGTATTTAGTCAGCCACCAATTGTGAAAGTTTTCCCCCTTACAAAGATGAGAGGGGCCTGTAATTTTCATCATAGGTACACTTCAACTATGACAGACAAAATGATCAGTCGTTCTGGTCCCTTTGCAGAAAAACAGCCCCAAAGCATGATGTTTCCACCACCATGCTTCACAGTATTTATGGTATTCTTTGGATGAAACTCAGCATTCTTTGTCCTCCAAACACGATGAGTTGAGTTTTTACCAAAAAGTTATATTTTGGTTTCATCTGACCATATGACATTCTCCCAATCTTCTTCTGGATCATCCAAATGCTCTCTAGCAAACTTCAGATGGGCCTGGACATGTACTGGCTTAAGCAGGGGGACACGTCTGGCACTGCAGGATTTGAGTCCCTGGCGGCGTAGTGAGTTACTGATGGTAGGCTTTGTTACTTTGGTCCCAGCTCTCTGCAGGTCATTCACTATGTCCCCCCGTGTGGTTCTGGGATTTTTGCTCACCGTTCTTGTGATCTTTTGACCCCACGGGGTGAGATCTTGCGTGGAGCCCCAGATCGAGGGAGATTACCAGTGGTCTTGTATGTCTTCCATTTCCTAATAATTGCTCCCACAGTTGATTTCTTCAAACCAAGCTGCTTACCTATTGCAGATTCAGTCTTCCCAGCCTGGTGCAGGTCTACATTTAACGCTTTTCTTCCGCTGAAGGAGAGGAGGACCAAAATGCAGCGTGGTTAGTGTTCAACATCTTTAATGTTGACGATAAACGAGAACACTACAAAATACAAAACAACAAATGTGAAAACCGAAACAGTCCTATCTGGTGCATAAACACAAAGACAGAAGACAATCACCCATAAAATACCCAAAGAACATGGCTGCCTAAATATGGTTCCCAATCAGAGACAACGACAGACAGCTGCCTCTAATTGAGAACCAATCTAGGCAACCATAGATATACAAAACTACCTAGATAGGAACCAGCCCCATAAACATACAAAACCCCTAGACAAAACACATAAATCCCCCATGTCACACCCTGACCTAACCAAAATAATAAAGAAAACAAAGATAACTAAGGCCAGGGCGTGACACTACAATTTTGTTTCTGGTGTCCTTTGACAGCTCTTTGGTCTTGGCCATAGTGGAGTTTGGAGTGTGACTGTTTGAGGTTGTGGACAGGTGTCGTTTATACTGATAGCAAGTTCAAACAGGTGCCATTAATACAGGTAACGAGTGGAGGACAGAGGAGCCTCTTAAAGAAGAAGTTACAGGTCTGTGAGAGCCAGAAATCTTGCTTGTTTGTAGGTGACCAAATACTTATTTTCCACCATAATTTGCAAATAAATTCATTAAAAAACCCACAATGTGATTTTCTGGATTTTTTTTTCTAATTTTGTCTGTCATAGTTGAAGTGTACCTATGATGAAAATTACAGGCCTCTCTCATATTTTTAAGTGGGAGAACTTGCACAATTGGTAGCTGACTAAATACTTTTTTGCCCCACTGTATATAGATATATATATATATATATAAGGGTTTTGAGAATGACACAATAGGAATATATATATACATATATAGGGATATATACACTGCTCAAAAAAATAAAGGGAACACTAAAATAACACATCCTAGATCTGAATGAATGAAATATTGTTATTAAATACTTTTTTCTTTACATAGTTGAATGTGCTGACAACAAAATCACACAAAAATGATCAATGGAAATCAAATTGATCAACCCATGGAGGTCTGGATTTGGAGTCACACTCAAAATTAAAGTGGAAAATCACACTACAGGCTGATCCAACTTTGATGTAATGTCCTTAAAACAAGTCAAAATTAGGCTCAGTAGTGTGTGTGGCCTCCACGTGCCTGTATGACCTCCCTACAACACCTGGGCATGCTCCCAATTCCTGGACAGTCTGTGGTGCAACGTGGCGTTGGTGGATGGAGCGAGACATGATGTCCCAGATGTGCTCAATTGGATTCAGGTCTGGGGAACGGGCGGGCCAGTCCATAGCATCAATGCCTTCCTCTTGCAGGAACTGCTGACACACTCCAGCCACATGAAGTCTAGCATTGTCTTGCATTAGGAGGAACCCAGGGCTAACCGCACCAGCATATGGTCTCACAAGGGGTCTGAGGATCTCATCTCGGTACCTAATGGCAGTCAGGCTACCTCTGGCGAGCACATGGAGGGCTGTGCGGCCCCCCAAAGAAATGCCACCCCACACCATGACTGACCCACCGCCAAACCGGTCATGCTGGAGGATGTTGCAGGCAGCAGAACATTCTCCACGGCATCTCCAGACTCTGTCACGTCTGTCACATGTGCTCAGTGTGAACCTGCTTTCATCTGTGAAGAGCACAGGGCACCAGTGGCGAATATTCCAATCTTGGTGTTCTCTGGCAAATGCCAAACGTCCTGCACGGTGTTGGGCTGTAAGCACAACCCCCACCTGTGGATGTCGGGCCCTCATACCACCCTCATGGAGTCTGTTTCTGACCGTTTGAGCAGACACATGCACATTTGTGGCCTGCTGGAGGTCATTTTGCAGGGCTCTGGCAGTGCTCCTCCTGCTCCTCCTTGCACAAAGGCGGAGGTAACGGTCCTGCTGCTGGGTTGTTGCCCTCCTACGGCCTCCTCCACGTCTCCTGATGTACTGGCCTGTCTCCTCGTAGCGCCACCATGCTCTGGACACTACGCTGACAGACACAGCAAACCTTCTTGCCATAGCTCGCATTGATGTTCCATCCTGGATGTGCTGTACTACCTGAGCCACTTGTGTGGGTTGTAGACTCCGTCTCATGCTACCACTAGAGTGAAAGCACCGCCAGCATTCAAAAGTGACCAAAACATCAGCCAGGAAGCATAGGAACTGAGAAGTGGTCTGCAGAACCACTCCTTTATTGGGGGTGTCTTGCTAATTGCCTATAATTTCCACCTGTTGTCTATTCCATTTGCACAACAGCATGTGAAATTGATTGTCAATCAGTGTTGCTTCCTAGTGGACAGTTTGATTTCACAGAAGTGTGATTGGCTTGGAGTTACATTGTGTTGTTTAAGTGTTCCCTTTATTTTTATATATATATATATATATATATATATATATATATATATATATATATATATATATATATATATACATGTATAGGGGTCCAAACGTTTCTGTTTTTCTTAGCTGTTTTTTCTTTTCTTTTCTATTTTATTATTCTGACCATTCAGCACACTGACAATGTGATTGTACTAAAATTAATTTATAATTACTATGACTACTATGCCTAATTCACATACTCTATGGTCCTAATTGGGATGACGCAAACATTTTCTCTGACATCATTGCAACACTTCCCGACCTCAACTCTCATCATTTGACATTGGGCACCCGACCTCAACTCTCATCATTTGACATTGGGCACCCGACCTCAACTCTCATCATTTGACATTGGGCACCCGACCTCAACTCTCATCATTTGACATTGGGCAGATAATTATATTGTGTATTACATCCAAGTCTAGACAGATTCAGACCGAAGCCCAACAATGTAATTTCAAAATCAGAGGCAGTAATCAATTCATTTCTAGAATCCTAGAATTTGTCTGATCCATGGAGGAGGAGCTATTCCACTGCAAAACAGTACTCCTTTTTTTTCTCCAGTCCACCGCTCATACTCTAGGATTGACTTCTTCCTGATGGACAATAGAATTCTTCCCTTTGTAACTAAATAGCCAATATCACAGCATAGTTATCTCAGACCATAGCCCTGTCCAGCTAAATATCCGCTTTCTGGAGTGTACTGCGTCTCGTGCGTGGGGACTTGATCGACTACTACTTGACTTGCCTTTAAAAAATACATATCAACTCACATTGATGTCTTTTTACAGATCAACTACACCCCTGACATGTCTCATTCTGCTGTGTGGGTGTCGTTAAAAGCATATCTAAGGGGCCAAATTATTTCATACACAGGGTATGACAACAAACCGCGCACTAAACGCTTATTGGAGCCATCAACTCATTCTAAATGTGGACAACAGATGTGCCTCTTTACCGACTCCTGAACTCTACAAAGAGAGACTGCTACACCAATCGGAATGTGACAAGCTTTCCACTAAACAAATGGAGCAGCTTCTGTTTAAGTCGAGGCAGACATTTTGTGAACATTAAGAGAAAGCTGGCAAGTTGTTATCTCACCAGCTTTGACAATCCGCTGCTAGCAGCACCATACCTGAAATCTGTGGTGCAGCTGATATAACTACCAATCCCAAAGAAATCAACAATCAATTTAAGCAATTCGACTCTGCTCTTTACTCATCAGAGGCTCTTCCTGACACATCTCGTATGCATGCATTTCTAGACAATCTGGACATCTACTGTCTCAATTCTGATGAACAAACTAACATGGATTCCTCAATAAGTGATGAGGAAGCTACTCGGGCAATCCAGTCCATGCAGAGCGGTAAAACTCCTGGGCCTGATGGCCTTCAAACTATCCGCTATCCTCAGCTCAATGTACTATGAAATCATTACCCAGGCGACTATTTCGGTTTAATTAAAAAGGACAAGAATCCCTAGACTGCATACTGCTCTACAAGCCTCTTGTGCTGCAATTATACAATTCTTATTAAGGTCCTCTCGCGTCATTTAGAGACAGTGATAGCTAATATAATTAACTCTGACCAAACTATTTTTCTCAGGTAGACAATCTTTCTATAATATGCGCCGGCTATAAGGTTCTCTATTCTGCACACTCAATTCAACAGCCAGATGTCATCATCTCTCTTGATGCTGAGAATGCTTTCGATCAGGTTGAGTGGGAATATCTATTTACTCTACTAGAGAGATTTGGCTTTGGCCCTTTATTCCTTTCCTGGATTAAGATGTTGTACTCATCCCCAGTGGCTTCTCTTCGCACCAACAATATTACAGCTACTTCCCTCTCCACAGGGGTCCAGGCAGGGTTGTTGTTTATCCCCTTTCCTATTTGATATAGCTATTGTGCCTCTTACTATCGGCCTGCAGGCGGAGGAGAGGATTAAGGGAATACTAAGGGACGACAACCCACAAGCTGTCCTTATATGCAGACAATCTTCTTTTATACATCTCTAACCCTGTGGAGTCTATACCCTATCACCCTATCACAGGTTTTGGGACATTCTCTGGTTAAAAGTTAAACCTAACAAAAAGTGTGCTCCTCCCCAATAATCAGTTAGCAGAAGGTATTGGTTATGCCAATTTCCCGTTGAAGTGGAGCATCAGGTCTTTAAATATTTGGGGATTAAGGTCACACGCTCATTTCAGGCTCTGTTTAAACATTCCTTCAAAACACTCCTAGAGTGCACTAAGCAGGATTTCATAAGGTGGTCGTCTCTTCCCATTTCATTAGCAGGTTGCATTAATTCTGTTAAGATAACTCTACTACCTAGGTTTTTGCATTTATTCCAAATGCAAATGCAAAATGCTCACTTACAAGCCCTCAACCAACAGTGCAATTCAGGAAAAGTTGATAAAAATAAAAAAGAATCAAAAGTAACACAATAAAATAACAATGAGACTATATACAGGGAGTATCGGTACCGAGTCAGTGTGCAGGGGTGCAGGTTAGTTGAGGTAATTTGTACATGTAGGTAGGGGTGAAGTGACTATGCATAGATAATAAACAGCGAGTAGTAGCAGTGTAAATACAAAAGGGGGGGAGGCGATGTAAATAGTCTGGTGGCCATTTGATTAATTGTTCAGCAGTCTTATGGTTTGGGGGTAGAAGCTGTTAAGGAGCCTTTTGGTCCTAGATTTGACGCTCCGGTACCGCTTGCTGTGCGGTAACAGAGAAAACAGTCTATGACTTGGATGACTGGAGTCTGACAATTTTATGGGTTTTCCTCTGACACAGCCTAATATATAGGTCCTGGATGGCAGGAAGCTTGGCCCCAGTGATGTATTGGGCCATACGCACTACCCTCTGTAGCGCCTTACGGTCAGATGCCGAGCAGTTGCCATACCAGACCGTGATGCAACCCGTCAGGATGCTCTCGATGTTGCAGCTGTGTACATTTCTGAGGATCTGGGGACCCGTGCCAAATCTTTTCAGTCTCCTGAGGGGGAAAAGGTTTTGTCATGCCCACTTCACGACTGTCTTGGTGTGTTCGGACCATGATAGTTTGTTGTTGATGTGGACACCAAAGAACTTTAAACTCTCGACCCACTCCACTCCAGCCCTGTCGATGTTAATGGGGGCCTGTTCGACCCGCCTTTTCCTGTAGTCCATGATCAGCTCCTTTGTCTTGCTCACATTGAGGGAGAGGTTGTTGTCATGGCACCACACTGCCAGTCCTCTGACCTCCTCCCTATAGGCTGTACCATCGTTGTCGGTGTTCAGGCCTACCACTTGTGTTGTCAGCAAACTTAATGATGGTGTTGGACTCGTGTTTGACCACACAGTCGCGGGTGAACAGGGAGTACAGGAGGGAGTAAGTGCACACCCCTGAGGTTCCCCAGTGTTGAGGATCAGCATGGCAGACATGTTGCCTACCCTTACCACCTGGGGGCAGCTCGTCAGGAAGTCCAGGATCCAGTTGCAGAGGAAAAGGGTTTAGTCCCAGGGTCCTTAGCTTAGTGATTAGCTTCGTGGGCACTATGGTGTTGAACGCTGAGCTGTAGTCAATGAACAGCATTCTCACATAGGTGTTCCCTTTGTGCAGGTGGGAAAGGTCAGTGTGGAGTACAATTGAGATTGCGTCATCTATGGGTCTAGGGTATCTGGGAGGATGCTGTTGATGTGAGTCATGACCAGCCTTTCAAAACACTTCATGGCTACCAATGAGTGCTACGGGGCAGTAATCATTTAGGCAGGTTACCTTCGCTTCCTTGGGCACAGGGACTATGGTGCTCTGCTTGAGACATGTTGGTATTACAGACTCGGTCTGGGAGAGGTTGAAATTGTCAGTGAAGACACTTGACAGTTGGTCCGCGCATGCTTTGAGTACACATTCTGGTAATCCGTCTGGCCCCGTGGCTTTGAGAATGTTGACCTGTTCAAAGGTCTTGCTCACCATTGGCTACTGAGAGCGTTATCACACAGTCATCCAGAACAGCTGGTGCTCTCATGCATGTTTCAGTGTTGCTTGCCTCGATGCAAGCATAAAAGGCATTTAGCTCATCTGGTGTTCTCATGTCACTGGGCAGCTTGCGTCTGGGTTTCCCTTTATAGTCCGTAATAGTTTTCAAGCCCTGCCACATTCGACGAGCATCAGAGCCGGTGTAGTAAGATTCAATCTCAAACCTGTATTGATGCTTTGCTTGTTTGATGGTTCATCTGAGGACATAGTGGGATTTCTTATAAGAGTCCGGATTACTGTTCCGCTCCTTGAAAGCGGCAGCTCTAGCCTTTAGCTCAATGCGGATGTTGCCTGTAATCCATGGCTTCTGGTTGGGATATGAACGTACAGTCAATGTGGGGACGACGTCGTCGATGCACTTATTGATGATGCCGATGACTGAGGTGGTATACTCCTCAATGCCATTGGATGAATCCAGGAACATATTCCAGTCTGTGCTAGCAGAACAGTCCTGTAGCTTAGCATCCGTGTCATCTGACCACTTCCGTATTAAGCGAGTCACTGGTACTTCCTGCTTTACTTTTTGCTTGTCAGCAGGAATCAGGAGGATATGATTGTGGTCAGATTTGCCAAATGGAGGGCGGGGGAGTGCTTTGTATGCATCTCTGTGTGTGGAGTAAAGGTGGTCTAGAGTTTTTTTTTCTCCTCTGGTTGCACATGTGACATGCTGTTAAAAATTCTGGATGAACGTTTTCTTGTATGCTTATGGCCTAAAGAGTTGTTTGAGTTTAGAGGTCGACCGATTAATCGTAATGGCCGATTAATTAGGGCCGATATCAAGTTTTCATAACAATCTGAAATTTTGGATGCCGATTTTGCCTATATATATTTTTTTATACCTTTATTTAGTCCAACGCTCTAACCACGTGCCTCACGAGGAGCCCGACTGTTACGCAAATGCAGTAAGAAGCCAAGGTAAGTTGCTAGCTAGCAGTAAACTTAAATCATAATCACTAGTTATAACTACACATGGTTTATGTTATTACTAGTTTATCTAGCGTGTTCTGCGTTGCATATAATCGATGCAGTGCCGATTCGCGAAAAAGGACTGTCGTTGCTCCAACGTGTACCTAACCATAAACATCAATGCCTACTTAAAATCAATACCCAGAAGTATATATTTTTAAACCTGCATATTTAGCTAAAAGAAATCCAGGTTAGCAGGCAATATTAACCAGGTGAAATTGTGTCACTTCTAATGTCCAGAAATTATTTTCGGTCATAAGAGACGTTAGCAGCAACATGAGGTACAAAATAAGTAAATAAAACGAACAAAATAGCGCTGTGGGTTAGGAGCATGTAAAACGTCAGCCATCCTCTTCGGCGCCATCTTACTGAAGAGAATCTTGTTTCTCATGATCTGAGATTCCTTTAGGTGCCTTTTGGCAAACTCCAAGCTGGCCGTCATGTGCCTTTACTGAGGAGTGGCTTCCGTCTGGCCCCTCTACTATAAAGCCCTGAATTGTGGAGTGCTGCAGAGATGGTTGTCCTTCCACAGATGAACTCTGGAGCTCTGTCAGAATGACCATCAGGCTCTTGGTCACCTCCCTGACCAAGGCCCTTCTCCCCCGATTGCTCAGTTTGGCCAGGCAGCCAACACTAGGAAGAGTCTTGGTTGTTCCAAACTTCTTCCATTTAAGAATGATGGAGGCCACTCTGTTCTTGGGGACATTCAATGCTGCAGACATTTTTTGGTACCCTTCCCCAGATCTGTGCTTTGACACAGTCCTGTCTCTGAGCTCTACGGACAATTCCTTCCACCTCATGGCCAGGATTTTGCTCTAACATGCCCTGTCAACTGTGATGTCCAATCAATTGAATTTACCACAGGAAGACTTCAATCAAGTTGTAGACACATCTTAAGGATAATCAATGGAAATAGGATGCACCTGAGGACAATTTCGTGTCTCATAGCAAAGGGTCTGAAAACGTATGTAAATACGTTGTTTTTAAATGTATTTTTATTATTTGCCAAAATGTATAAAAACCTGTTTTCGCTTTGTCATTATGGGGTATTGTGTGTAGATTGATGAGAACCCCAAAAAATATTTTATACATTTTAGATTAAGGCTGTAACGTAACAAAATGTAGAAAATGTCAAGGGGTCTGAATACTTTCCAAATGCACTGTAATTCCAGTTGATATTGTCAGGGTTGTTTTGTTTGCGCAATGCTCTGTCTGTGCGTCCATATATTGTCTATATAAGTGGATCCTCGTGATTGTATTTTCCTACCTTTTAAGACCACATAGGCCTAATAAAATACTTGGTAGGCTAACCACGTCTCTCTCTCTGTGTGGTGACTTAAAGGATAGCCAAGTTAAGGCCTCAACATCTTGCTGATTTTATCTGAACTAACATTTATCTGAATTTCTGTCTGTGTCCATTTTGAAAGTGCTGAACGAATTGGCCTACCCCGTTGCAGCTCTTTTGCTTGCACTTGCTTATACTTAGAGTTAAGTGTTGACGATATAAGAACAAACATTATTATGAATATACTTAACATAAATGGAATAATGTTTGTGTATGGTTCAAAGTCAAAAGTATGATGGCGTTTGTTATTATTGAAGTAGAATGCAGTTCTTATCAACTTGCACAAATCCACAAAGAGTCTGTAGAAACCATATATTTTTTAAGCAAGTCAGCCATATCAGCTATGGATTTTAAAAAGGCAGTAAATGAGGCTGAATGAACTGTTTCCCTGCCAGACAAGGCTCCGCTGATTGACAGGTGTAGCAGTGGTAAGGATTCACTCCATGGTGCTGAAAAGAAAGCTCCGCTGTCGGGACAGCTTTATGTAGGCCCTAACAGTTTGTGGGCAATATTTGTCATCGTTAATAAGCAATTAATGTATTGTTGTGTAGTTGTGTATTGTTGTGTTATGTTGTGTAGATGCATGCATGCTTTGCTGGCGAGCATCTAAAAAAATTGGTTGTGTTTGCCCCACCAAGGTTGGCATGCTAAAATCAGCACTGCAATCTCCCATGTTAGTTCTCTCTGGAACAGTATGCCTTCTGAAAAAGAATGCCCCTACAGTATATATCTTTAGGAAGTCCTTTAATTAAAATAGATGTTCTCTCCTTGAGACCCCCTCAACCTGTGATTCCCATCTGAAAAGCCCTATAATGACTTGTCGACACAGACAAGCATGTAACACACACACACTGTGCCCCAAAACACTCTGTGGGCCACTCTAGATAAACATCCATATTATCTTCTCTATTTCCTGGCCCATCCATTGTCCTCTATTAGGCTAAATTGTGCAATATCAGTGTGTGAGAAACCATCCATCTCAGTATCTGTCTGTCTCTCACACTGATCTATCCATTCTGGCTATGCAACCCTTATCTCAGCTCGCTGGTCACCATAGCATCACCCACCTGTAGCACGCACTCCAGAAGGTATATCTCTCTGGTCACCCCCAAAACCAATTCTTTCTTGGGCCGCCTCTCCTTCCAGTTCTCTGCTGCCAATGACTGGAACGAACTACAAAAATCTCTGAAACTGGAAACACTTATCTCCCTCACTAGCTTTAAACACCAGCTGTCAGAGCAGCTCACAGATTACTGCACCTGTACATAGCCCATCTATAATATAGCCCAAACAACTACCTCTTTCCCTACTGTATTTATTTTATTTTATTTATTTATTTATTTTGCTCCTTTGCACCCCATTATTTTTATTTCTACTTTGCACATTCTTCCACTGCAAATCTAACATACCAGTGTTTTACTTGCTATATTGTATTTACTTTGCCACCATGGCCTTTTTTTGCCTTTACCTCCCTTATCTCACCTTATTTGCTCACATCGTATATAGACTTGTTTCTACTGAATTATTGACTGTATGTTTGTTTTACTCCATGTGTAACTCTGTGTCGTTGTATGTGTCGAACTGCTTTGCTTTATCTTGGCCAGGTCGCAATTGTAAATGAGAACTTGTTCTCAAATTGCCTACCTGGTTAAATAAAGGTGAAATAAAAATAAAATAAAAACCTGTTGTCTGTCTTTCTGTCTGTTTGTCTGCACCAGACAAAAGGCTTTGGTAAACAAGAAGCGCTCAGCACAATTATTATACACATTTTACTCTCACCTATTTTTACTCCTCTCCCACACTATCCCCCACATCCCCTTGTCTTTTCCTTTCCTCTGTCTTGCTCCTTCCCCCCCCTCTCTTTCTCTCTCCTACTGTGTCCACATAGCGAGTACTGAGGTGGCCTTGTTTGTTTTTATCTTGCAGCTAACAAGCTCTTATTTAGCCTCTGCTGGGGAGGAATGGCATGGTAGACCTATCCATTTCCAGGTGTGTGTGTGTGTGTGTGTGTGTGTGTGTGTGTGTGTGTGTGTGTGTGTGTGTGTGTGTGTGTGTGTGTGTGTGTGTGTGTGTGTGTGTGTGTGTGTGTGTGTGTGTGTGTGTGTGGGTGTGTGTGTGGGTGGGTTTGTGTATTAAGTTACACTGGGACATCACCAATTCTACATAAGTACAGAAAGATCAAGGTCAATAGAATAAATAGCATCATTACAACAACATATATTGTGGAAGCCTAAGAGATTGCTGTTGCCTTATAGAAAACAACAAGAGACACAAAATCATCATTAAAAACAGATATCATGAAGAAATACTATTAAAACTTTCACATGGCGAAAAGCAAAAGAGAGAAAAAAAGAGTCCCCTTTTGTGACAATAAAATAACAAAGCTTATAAGCAATTGTCGTGTCTGTCATGACTTTCGCCGAAGTCCATCCCTCTCCTTGTTCGGGCGGCGTTCTTACACACCTGGTTTCACTCACCCAGTTACTTGTTTATTATTTAACCCTCTGTTCCCCATGTTTGTTTGTGAGTGGTTGTTCGTTGTATATCGGTCCGTTATTGTGGGCTCGCTATATTGCTTTGTATTTTGTATATTTTGAGTAAAGTACATTGACTACTCATATCTGCTGTCCTGCGCCTGACTCTCTACATCAGCTAAACACAGGACCATTACAGTGTCTTTGGCATCATTAAATTGAAGACTGTTATTTTATCAAATCAATTCTCTGTAATTATTCTTACGTGATTAAACTAATAATAATTAGTTTAATTAACTAGGAAGTCAGGGCATCAAGGAAAATCTTCAGATTACAAAGTTATAATTTTCCTAATATAACTCTTCAGATATTTTAATATCTGATCAATTAGTTTTCTAATTAATGAATTATTCTTTACCTCACTTTAGTCTCATTCCAAATGTCGTAAATTGCTGGTTAGCTGCATGAACCCAGCCTTTACTATGAATCATCCATAAACCAATTGTCTTAATTATTTATTTATTTACTAACTAACTAAATAATCACAGAAATGCACAAACAAACAGTAGAAATGGTTACAGGGAAACGATAGGGGAGGTTCCCTAGTGGGCTAAGCCGATATAATGGCTTGTTGGACAAAGGGAAGTGGGTGTGGACTGAGAAGGGCGGGAAAGACAAAAAGGTGTCACTACACGGTTGATAATTATAACAATTGAAATGCTAATCCTTTGCACATGAACGCTCACTCATTATGGAATAATTGCAATCAATATATATTTATGCTCAGTGTGTCGTCGCGATCTCTGTTGGAATCGTCCGTCTTTCTGTTGGAAAGTTCATTCGAGCGTCTCTCTCTCTGTCTCTCTTCCGGAAGTATTTTGTGGTTAGATAGATACTTCAGAGTACCATTCAGAATTTTTTTATAGAATAGATGTTTCGGCGGTTGTCGGTCTTTGTATCCCGGGTTGACATAATTTCTAGCTGCCGACTAGTAATTAGTATCTTTTTTTATTTTTTATTGATTTAACCTTTATTTAACCAGGAAGGGCTCATTGAGATTAAAATCTATTTTTCAAATCAAATCAAATTTATTTGTCACATACACATGGTTAGCCGATGTTAATGCGAGTGTAGCGAAATGCTTGTGCTTCGAGATCCGACAATGCAGTAATAACCAACGAGTAATCTAACTTAACAATTCCAATACTACTACCTTATACACACAAGTGTAAAGGGATAAAGAATATGTACATAAAGATATATGAATGAGTGATGGTACAGAACGGCATAAGCAAGATGCAGTAGATGGTATCGAGTAAAGTATATACAGTGGGGCAAAAAAGTATTTAGTCAGCCACCAATTGTGCAAGTTCTCCCACTTAAAAAGATGAGAGAGGCCTGTAATTTTCATCATAGGTACACTTCAACTATGACAGACAAAATGGAGAACTTGCACAATTGGTGGCTGACTAAATACTTTTTTGCCCCGTTGTATGCCTCGGGGACCTATTAGGTCCGCCATTTTTACATAATTGAAATGCATTTCAGGTGACTACCTCATGAAGCTGGTTGAGAGAATGCCAAGAGTATGCTAAGCTGTCATCAAGGCAAAGGGTTTATAATATATTTCGATTTGTTTAACACTTTTTTGATTATTGCATAATTCCATGTGTTATTTCATAGATTCGATGTCTTCACTATTATTCTATAATGTAGAAAATAGTAAAAACAATAAAGAAAACCATTAAATGACTGTCTGTCCAAACTTTTGACTGGTACTGTGTGTGTGTATATGTGTATATATGTTTTCCTTTACTATTTAACCCTAACCCTACCACCCTCCCCTATTTGGAGTAAACTAAAGAACAACAACATTTAGGCTTCTAATTACAGTTTATACTTACTATACACATTTTACGGACACAGTATATTTTACAATAGTTATTTTGTTATTTTAATTCCCACTCTTCAGCTCCCCTTAACCCCTCCCATCTATCTCTGAACACCATCCAGTTTTAATTTTAAACTCTGCTGTGATGTTTCACAAAAGTTCTGAACCTTTCTATTATCATAGTTTATACAGATTGTAAATTAAAGATAAACATTTTTGCTAAGGGTAGTGATCCACCGATATGACATTTTTGTCCGATATCCAACATTTTCCTTGCCAAAAAAACGAACACCGATAACTGATATTAAACATTTTAGCAGCTTTTTAAGCATTCTAGTACGGTTAAATACTTAACACACCCACATGGACGCAGCGGTCCAAGGCACTGCATCTCAGTGCAAGAGGTGTCACTAGAGTCCCTTGTTCAAATCCAGGCTGTATCACATATCACATCTATATCACTACTGACTCTGAAAAACACCAAAAGAAAGATGCCCTGGGTCCCTGCTCATCTGCGTAAACGTGCCTTAGGCATGCTGTAAGGAGGCATGAGGACTGCAGATGTGGCCAGGGCAATAAATTGCAAAGTCCATACTGTGAGACGCCTAAGAGACAGCGCTACAGGGAGACAGGGTGGACAGCTGATTGTCCTCGCTGTGGCAGACCACGTGTAACAACACCTGCACAGGATCGGTACATCCGAACATTACACCTGCGGGATAGGTAAAGGATGGCAACAGCAACTGCCTGAGTTACACCAGGAACGCACAATCCTTCCATCAGTGCTCAGACTGTACACAATAGACTGAAAGAGGCTGGACTGAGGGCTTGTAGGCCTGTTGTAAGGCAGGTCCTCACCAGACATCACCGGCAACAACGTTGTCTATGGGCACAAACCCACCGTTGCTGGACGAGACAGGATTGGCAAAAAGGGCTCTTCACTGACGAGTCGCGGTTTTGTCTCAACAGGGGTGATGGACGGATTCGCATTTATCGTCGAAGGACTGAGCGTTAAACCGAGGCCTGTACTCTGGATCTGGATCAATTTAAAGGTGGAGGGTCTATCATGGTCTGGGGCGGGATGTTACAGCATCATTGGACTGAGCTTGTTGTCATTGCAGGCAATCTCAACGCTGTGCGTTACAGGGAAGACATCCTCCTCCCTCATGTGGTACCCTTCCTGCAGGCTTCTTGACGTGACCCTCCAGCATGACAATGCCACCAGCCATACTGCTCGTTCAGTGTGTGATTTCCTGCAAGACAGGAATGACAGTGTTCTGCCATGGCAAGCGAAGAGGCCAGATCTCAATCCCATTGATCATGTCTGGGACCTGTTGGATCGGAGGGTGAGGGCTATGGCCATTCCCCCCAGAAATGTCCGGGAACTTGCAGGTGCCTTGGTGGAAGAGTAGGGTAACATCTCACAGCAAGAATGGGCAAATCTGGTGCCGTCCATGAGAAGGACTGCAGTACTGCACTGCAGTACTTAATGCAACTGGTTGCCACACCAGATACTGACTTACTTTTGATTTTGACCCCACCTTTGTTCAGGGACACATTATTCCATTTCTGTTAGTCACATGTCTGTGGAACTTGTTCAGTTTATGTCTCAGTTGTTGAATCGTGTTATGTTCCTAAAAATATTAACACATGTTTACTTCTTGCGACTCCAAACCCGTATCCGGGAGCGTAATCATAGCCTCAAGCTCATTACCATAACGCAACGTTTCCTATTCATGAAAATCGCAAATGAAATGAAATAAATATATTGAAACACAAGCTTAGCCTTTTGTTAACAACACTGTCATCTCAGATTTTCAAAATATGCTTTTCAACCAAAGCTCCACAAGCATTTGTGTAAGAGTATTGATAGCCTAGCCTAGCAAAGCATTAAGCCTAGCATTCAGCAGGCAGCATTTTCACAAAAACAAGAAAAGCATTCAAATAAAATCATTTACCTTTGAAGAACTTCGGATGTTTTCAATGACGAGACTCTCAGTTAGATAGCAAATGTTCATTTTTTCCCCCAAAATTATTTGTGTAGGAGAAATTGCTCTGTTTTGTTCATCACGTTTGGCTAAGAAAAAAAACGAAAATGCAGTCACTACAACACCAAACTTTTTCCAAATTAGCTCCATAATATCGACAGAAACATGGCAAACGTTGTTTAGAATCAATCCTCAAGGTGTTTTTCACAATTCTTTTCGATGAAAAATAATTCGTGGCAGTTGGTTGCTCATCAGAGGCAAACGGAAAAATACTGCAGCTGAAGATTACGCAATAATTGCGACGGAGGACACCAAGCGACCACCTGGTAGATGTAGTCTCTTATGGTCAATCTTCCAATGATATGCCTACAAATATGTCACAATGCTGCAGACACCTTGGGGAAAACTTGGAAAACATAAGCTGACTCCGAGCTCCTCCACAGCCATATAAGGAGTCATTGCCATGAGGCGGTTTCAAAAAATGCGGCACTTCCTGATTGGATTTTTATCTGGTTTCTTTCTGTAACATCAGTTCTATGGCACTCACAGACAATATCTTTGCAGTTTTGGAAACGTCAGAGTGTTATCTTTCCAAAGCTGTCAATTATATGCATAGTCGAGCATCTTTTCGTGACAAAATATCTTGTCTAAAACGGGAACGTTTTTCATCCAAAAATTAAAATAGTGCCCCCTAGTTATAAAAGGTTAAGTTTGCTGAAAATAATTGCAGTTGACAGTGAGAGGACATTTCTTTTTTTGGGGGCGAGTTTATATAGCTAGGTGTCATCATCTAAAATAACCCTAATTTGTAAGACAGTTCATATTTGATTGATGGTGGTAGGACCCATCTGTGAAGCTGGCCACAATAAGTATTTGCCACAATAGTGGACTTTGCGGTTAGCCTTCAAAATAAAAGTATGGCATAATTCTACTACTTGTATTCATTTGCATCACTGTCAATGACACTTTTATTTTGGAGGCAATCCCCAAATTCCACGATTGTGCCTAATCCTCATTGTGGCTAGCTTTACAACACATAACCCGGTCTGGTCGAGTCTCACTAGCCAGATGAAGCTAGCTAATGTTAGCTTTGTGCAACAGGGTTAAGTAGCTGGCTAGATATTTATTTTCATGAACTGAAGTTCAATTTCAATAGGTGAACAACAAGTGGCAACCTAGCTAATACTTACAAAGATTCCTAAATCATTACTAAGAATAATGAAAATGACTGCAGTTTTTACACCGGTCATTGCTTTCAGGCCGGTTGTATTGGTGCTAGCTAGGTGCCAAGCTAAAGCTAGCTACCCCAGAAGTTGCGGTCGAACAAATGATGCTTTATTACCCACACGGTATTGTAAACACAACATTCGTGACCGGTGTTTGGTTGTTTGCTGACTTTTTTTGTACAGCTTTGACAGTGCTACTGTATCTTTTTTGATACGCAAAGACCCAAACGGCGTTCCATAGTATGTATGTTGTGAAGCTAATAGCAGTGACACCATTACTGTGTAACTCCGGTAGGGCAACATCGGAAAAATAGCACACTTGGTTAGTGTTAACAGGTGCTCGACCAGTCGGCGAAAGCCAACATCCTCCACAACAGAGAACAGTTGATTGTCAAGGGAAATGAATTCCATTATCTTGGCTTTAATGGATGTCGCCTTTGAGTTGTCTTGCTGAAATGTTGTTAATCATTCAAATGACTGCTCGAACCACACAGCAGACATTGTGGGCTAGTTTACGAATGCTTTGTTGTACGTATAGCGCAAAATTTTATACGGCGTCATTACGTCATGTACCTTCGTTATATAGGTATGCACGTCAGTTTGACATTGGTTTTTCACATCTGCCATTAAACTAGTTATGTTCACCGATACATCGTCCCTCCCTAGCTAAGAGTATAATTACACCACTGATCGATTGACTATGACTTTTCAAATTACCAGCAGTGTTATTTGCAGAGTTAGCTCTGGGTAAATTTAGCAATTCTTCTGCCATTCCTGAACCTGCTACCAACAACAAGCTACATGTGGACAGTACCAAAACAAGTGAGTCTTTACGCAGCAAAACCTGCATAACTGGAATGGTTGTATCCCCTATATATATATATATATATAACATTCAATTGGTTGCGAGAATTTTGTAAAATCATTTTATATCCAGTTGGATAAACACTACAAACAGCCTACCCAACCTCTCGGAGGCATGCGCATGGTCCTAAAGCCCACAGTTGTCTCGTTTTGTATCACATTCCAATGATACACCTGTGGGAGACAAAAATTAAAATTCTATGGCCATACTAAATAGATATGCTGATATGAACAACCTTGTTTTAGTACTCTTGACAGTTTAATACTTTCCGAGAAGCCATTATTTACTATTTTACACCTGGGGTTACTATACATAACATTAACACATTGTATAAGAGATTCTCCAAAATTGAAATATTCCATACATTTACAATGCCTTTGGAAAGTATTCAGACCCCTTGACTTTTTCCACATTTTATTACGTAACTGCCTTATTCTAAAATGGATAAAAAATAAAACATTCTCAGCAATCAGCAATACCCATAACACAGTGGCCTCCGTCATTCTTAAATGGAAGAAGTTTGGAACCACCTAAACTCTTCCCAGAGCTGGCTGCCGGCCAAACTTCGCAATCAAAGGAGAAGAGCCTTGGTCAGGGAGGTGACCAAGAACCCGATGGTCACTCTTGCAGAGCTCTGGAGTTCGTCTGTAGAAATGGGAGAACCTTCTAGAAGGACAACCATCTCTGCAGCACTCCACCAATCAGGCCTTTAGTCTCCTTACAGAAGCCACTCCTTAGTAAAAAGGCACCTGACAGCCCACTTAGAGTTTGCCAAAAATGCACCTAAAAACTCTCTGACCATGAGCGTCACATCTGGAGGAAACTTGGCACCAACCCTATGGTGAAGCATGGTGGTGGCAGTATCATGCTGTGGGGATGTGTCACGATCGTCGTATGAAGCGGACCAAAATGCAGCTTGGTATGTGTTCATGATGATTTTTTTAATTAAAGAAAACACTGAATACCGTGAACCGTGAAGCTATAATGAGAACTGTGCTGACACAAGCAACTAACATATACAATCACCCACAAACAAACAGTGAAACCCAGGCTACCTAAGTATGATTCTCAATCAGAGACAACTAATGACACCTGCCTCTGATTGAGAACCATACTAGGCCGAAACATAGAAATCCTCAAATCATAGAAAAACAAACATAGACTGCCCACCCCAACTCACGCCCTGACCATACTAAATAATGACAAAACAACAGAAATTAAGGTCAGAACGTGACAGGATGTTTTTCAGCAACAGGGACTGGGAGACTAGTCAGAATCGAGGCAAAGATGAAAGGATCAAAGTACAGAGAGATCCTTGATGAAAACCTGCTCCAGAGCGCTCAGGACCTCAGACTGGGGTGAAGGTTCACCTTCCAACAGGACAATAACCCTAAGCACACAGCCAAGACAACACAGGAGTGGCTTCGGGACAAGTCTCTGAATGTCCTTGAGTGACCCAGCCAGAGCCCACACTTGAACCCGATCAAACATCTCTGGACTAGACCTGAAAATAGCTGTGCAGCAACACTCCCCATACAACCTGACAGAGCTTGAGAGGATCTGCAGAGAAGAATGGGAGAAACTCCCCAAATACAGGTGTGCCAAGCTTGTAGCGTCATACCCTTGAAGAGTCGATGCTGTAATTGCTGCAAGGTGTTTTAACAAAATACTGAGTAAAGGGTCTGAATTCTTATGTAAATGTGAAATTTCCGTGTGCTATTTTTAATAACTTTGAAATTTACAACAACAACAAAAAATGTTTTTACTTTGTCATTATGGGGTATTGTGTGTAGATTGATGAGGGGGGAAAAACAATTTAATCAATTTTAGAATAAGGCTGTAACGTAACAAAATGTGGAAAAAATCAAGGGGTCTGAATACTTTCCGATGGCACTGTATATATAAATTCCAGTTGTACTTCATTAAAAGCCTTTTCAAAGTCAGCTAAAAAAAAAAACACGTTGACAAGCCCAACTCAAAACAGCAGTCAGTACATCAGTAACCCATTTATGGCCAAACATCTGTTTCCCTAAACATTACACTTGTTTTCTATCAAACACTTCATTTCTAAACAGACAAGATTTGTCCAAGAAACCACAGTAAAATAAATGCCAAAATCACATGAATACAGACAATGGTTAAAACTAAAAGTCCAACTGTAGTCCAACCTATGCATGTCAAAGGCCTGATTTTTCATAGTGTTCTATTGTTTCCAGTGCTTGTCTTATATTATCTCCAATGTGTTGTCCATGTAAAAAACTTGATTAGGATGAATAATATCTGACAACACCTTTTTAATTCTATGTGCTCAGCATTTTTCTAGAATTATTGCATCACAACACTGAAGTGTAAGGCGCCTTCCATTTTTTAAGTGGACTGGATCTTTATATTTACCACTTGGGTCCTGTTTCAGTAATAATGAAATCTGATAATTACCATTTTCATAGGAGTGGTTAAAACATGCTAATGATGGTCCTGTGAGTATATCAAAAGCGTTTGATATTCCTCAACTGCTCTGCCATCCAGCCCTGGAGTTTTTCCGGACTTAAAGGCTTTAATTGCCTCAAGGTTCCTCCTCTGTAATTTGGCCTTTACGTGTAGAGCTGTTAATTTTTTGTTAATAGAAAAAAATCTTTACAATTAACTTCGGTTAGTGGATATGGAGGAGACTGAAATGAAAATATGCTTAAAGTGATTTGCTTCCTCTTTCACAATATTGTTTGGTGAATCATGGGTGACTCCGTCACTTGTAACAAGTTTCAGTACATTCTTTTTGGTAGCATTTCTATGTTGAAGATATAAAAAATATTTGGTGCATTTTTCCCCATATTCCTTCCAGTTCACTTTATTTTTTATAATATATTACACTTGATCTTTCTTGAATAATTTGCTAAATGTTTTCCCCCCTTTGTTAATATGAACTATTTTTACCTAAATAGCTTTTTTAAAGATGAGTATTGAATTGCTTGGCCTCTAAAGGCACATTTAAAAGGGTCACATACAATAAAGGGATCTGCTGTAGCCATATTATGTCAGAAAAAGTCAGTTATAAATTCTTCTGTCCTGTTTTAAAACAAGTTGGCATCCAATAGACTTTGAGCCGTTGAATTGCGACTCCACTTTTTCGCTGTACTGTACTGATGTTTTTCCTTAAGGCAATATAAACAGGCAAAACACCAGTACGGAGACAAAGTGGAGTCGCAATTCAACGGCTCAAACACGAGACGTATGTGGAAGGGTCTACAGACAATCATAGATTAGAAAGGGAAAACCAGCCCTTTCAAGCACACCAACGTCTTGCTACAGGACAAGCTAAACACCTTCTTTGCCCACTTAAGGATAACACAGTGTCACCATCGCGGTATGCTCCCAAGGACTGTGGGCTCTCATTCTCCATGGCCGATGTGAATAAGACATTTAAACGTGTTAACCCTCGATAGGGATGCCCAGATGGCATCCCTAGACGCGTCCTCAGAGCATGCACAGACCAGCTAGCTGGAGTGTTTACGGACATTTTCAATCTCTCCCTATCCCAGTCTGCTATCCCCAATTCCTTCAAGATGTCTACCATTGTTCCTGTACCCAAGAAATCACAGGTAACAGAACTAAATGACTATCGCCCCGTAGCACTCACTTCTGTCATCATGAAATGCTTTGAGAGGCTAGTTAAGGATCATATCACCTGACACTAGGGTTGCAAAGGGTCACAAACTTTCCAGTAAATTTTTCAGTAAATTTTCCATGGGAAGTTAAGCCTAATTTTGGGAATTTTGCTTAAATTCATCAAAAAAGTTAGCTTATAATAGTGAACCTTGTTTTGTGGGATACACATAAGGCAATTCTATGTCTTGTGGCATATTTTGGTTAAACTATCCCCAAGTCAAAGGAATTGCAACCCTCTGCATGCACAGTGCATTCTTCCATCACATATGCAGTGCACTCTTCCATCACATGTACAGCTGATTCTCAAAATCTTGCACACTAATGAGATCTGTCTGAGCCAAGGACTACATGCTTTCTGGTAAGTTTTGATTACAATACTGTGTGGGGTGAATATATTTTATATGACATATATTATTTTGTTAATTAGTAAATAGTTGCCTACAGCAAAGTGTGTTTAAATCTTTCTAACTTGTTAACAATTTCTGCTAGTTAGTGTTTGCTACCATGTGGGTTTTAGCTTGCTTGAGCCTGCTAACTGAGTGTTAATTCACCTGTTTCCATACATATTCATTTTAGAACATTGCGTACTAAGGAGTGGTTTAATCTAACTGCTTAACTATTTATCTGTAAATGGAATTGTTATTGTTGTTGTTGTTTTTTAAATTTTGTCTTCTTCTAATTTCTACAGAAAAATGCCACGGGCACTATCTGATGTGTGGAGACTTACCACGCTGCATTTTGGTCCTCCTCTTCTCCTTCATATGACGACCGTTACACCTACCTTCAAACTCAGTGCCTCTTTGCTTGACATCATGGGAAAATAAAGAAATCAGCCAAGACCTCAGAAAAATAATTGTAGACTTCCACAAGTCTGGTTCATCCTTGGGAGCAATTTCAAAATGACTGAATGTACCACGGTCATCTGTACAAACAATAGTACGCAAGTATAAACACCATGGGGACCACGCAGCCGTCATACCGCTCAGGAAGGAGACACGTTCTGTGTCCTAGAGATGAACGTACTTTGGTGCGAAAAGTGCAAATCAATCCCAGAAAAACAGCAAAGGACCTTGTGAAGATGCTGGATGAAACAGGTACAAAAGTATCTATATCCACAGTAAAACTAGTCCTATATCGACAACCTGAAAGGCCGCTCAGCAAGGAAGAAGCCACTGCTCCAAAACCTCCATAAAAAAGCCAGACTATGGTTTGCAACTGCACATGTGGAGAAAGATTGTACTTTTTGGAGAAATGTCCTTGGGTCTGATGGAACAAAAATAGAACTGTTTGGCCATAATGACCATTGTTAATGTTTGGAGGAAAAAGGGGGATGTAACGGTTTTCTAGGTGTGAAGGAGAGTCGGACCAAAATGCAGCGTGTAGATTGCGATCCATGTTTAATGAACAAACGTAACACAAATCTAAATACGAAACCTACAAAACAATAAACGTATAGGGGAGGGTCTGGGTGGGCATCTGTCCGCGGTGGCGGCTCTGGCGCTGGACGTGGACCCCACTCCATAATTGTTTTAGTCCACCTCCTTAGCGTCCCTTGAGTGGCGACCCTCGCCGCTAACCTTGGCCTAGGAAACTTAACAACGGACCCCACTGGACTGAGGGGCAGCTCCGGACTGAGGTAGCTCAGGACTGAGGGGTAGCTTGGGACTGAGGGGAAGCTCAGGACTGAGGGGAAGCTCAAGAGGAAGCTCAGGACTGAGAGGAAGCTCAGGACTGAGAGGAAGCTCAGGACTGAGAGGAAGCTCAGGACTGAAAGGAAGCTCCGGCAGGTTGATGGATCCAGCAGATCCTGGCTGGCTGGTGGTTCCGGCAGATCCTGGCTGACTGGCAGATCCTGGCTGAATGGCGAATCCTGGCAGACTGGTGGATCCTGGCTGACTGGCAGTTCTGGCGGATCCTGGCTGACTGGCGGATCCTGGCAGACTGGCGGATCCTGGCTGACTGGCGGCACTTGCGGCGCTGGACAGACTGGCGGCACTGGGCAGACTGGCGGTACTGGCGGCGCTGGGCAGACTGACGGCACTGGCGGCGCTGGGCAGACTGATGGCACTGGCGGCGCTGGGCAGACTGACGGCGCTGGGCAGACTGGCGGCACTGGGCAGACTGGCGGCACTGATGGCACTAGGCAGACTGGCGGCACTGGCGGCGCTGGGCAGACTGGCGGCACTGGCGGCGCTGGGCAGACTGACGGCACTGGCGGCGCTGGGCAGACTGGTGGAAGAGTCTGGTTGACTGGCGGATCTGGAAGAGTCTGGTTGACTGGCAGATCTGGAAGAGTCTGGTTGACTGGCAGATCTGGAAGGGTCTGGCTGACTGGCGGATCTGGAAGACTCCGGCTGACTGGCGGATCTGGAAGAGTCTGGTTGACTGGCAGATCTGGAAGAGTCTGGCTGACTGGCAGATCTGGAAGAGTCTGGCTGATTGGCAGATCTGAAAGAGTCTGGTTGACTGGCGGATCTGGAAGAGTCTGGCTGACTGAGGGATCTGGAAGAGTCTGGTTGACTGGCAGATCTGGAAGAGTCTGGTTGACTGGCAGATCTGGAAGAGTCTGGCTGACTGGCGGATCTGGAAGAGTCTGGCTGACTGACGGATCTGGAAGAGTCTGGCTGACTGGCGGATCTGGAAGAGTCTGGCTGACTGGCGGATCTGGAAGAGTCTGGCTGACTGGCAGATCTGGAAGAGTCTGGCTGACTGGCAGATCCTGGCAGACTGAAAGATCTGGCTGCTCCATGCTGATTGGCGGCTCTGGCTGCTCCACGCTGACTGGCGGCTCTGGCTGCTCCATGTAGGCTGACAGCTCTGGCGGCTTCTTACAGACTGGCAGCTCTGGCGGCTCCGTGCAGACTGGCAGCTCCTTGCAGACTGGCAGCTCCTTACAGACTGGCAGCTTCTTGCAGACTGACAGCTCCTTGCAGACTGGCAGCTCCTTGCAGACTGGCAGCTCCTTGCAGACTGGCAGCTCCTTGCAGACTGACAGTTCTGGCTGCTCCATGCAGACTGACATCTCTGGCTGCTTCATGCAGACTGACATCTCTGGCTGCTCCATGCAGAATGACTGCTCTGGCTGCTCCATGCAGACTGACTGCCTGGCTGCTTCATGCAGACTGACAGCTCTGGCTGCTCCATGTAGACCGACAGCTCTGGCTGCTCCATGCAGGCTGGCAGCTCTGGCTGCGCTGAACAGGCAGGAGACTCCAGCAGCGCTGTAGAGGAGGAAGGCTCTGGCTGCGCTGAACAGGCGGGAGACTCCGGCAGCGCACGAGAGGAGAAAGGCTCCGACAGCGCTGGAGAGGCGAGGCGCACTGTAGGCCTGATGCGTGGTGCTGGTACTGGTGGTACTGGACCGAGGACACGCACAGGAAGCCTGGTGCGGGGAGCTGCCACAGGAGGGCTGGGGTGTGGAGGTGGTACTGAATAGACCGGACCGTGCAGGCGCACTGGAGCTCTTGAGCACCGAGCCTGCCCAACCTTACCTGGCTCGATGCCCACTCTAGCCCGGCCGATCCGAGGAGCTGGAATATACCGCACCGGGCTATGCACCCGCACTGGGGACACCGTGCTCACCACTGCATAACACAGTGCCTGCCCGGTCTCTCTAGCCCCCCGGTAAGCACAGTGAGTTTGCGCAGGTCTCCTACCTGGCATAGCCATAGTCCCTGTGAGCCTCCCCCCAAGAAATTTTTGGGGCTGACTCTCGGGCTTCCGTCTGCGCCGCCGTGCTTGCTTCGCCAACCTCATTCTCCTGTAACCTTCCGCGCACTGCTCCATCGAATCCCAGGCGGGCTCCGGCACTCTCCCTGGGTCGACCGCCCATCTGTCTATCTCCTCCCAAGAAGTATAGTCCATACTGTACTCCTCTTTGGGCTGCTCCTGTTGCCTCTTCTCCTGCGGCACCTTTGGGCGGCTACACTCCCCTGGTTTAGCCCAGGGTCCTCTCCCGTCGAGGATTTCCTCCCATGTCCAGAAATCCTTCTTACGCATCTCCTCTTTGGGCTGCTCCTGCCTGTTGACACGCTGCTTGGTCCGTTTGTGGTGGGTGATTCTGTAACGGTTTTCTAGGTGTGAAGGAGAGTCGGACCAAAATGCAGCGTGTAGATTGCGATCCATGTTTAATGAACAAACGTAACACGAATCTAAATACAAAACCTACAAAACAATAAACGTAACGAAAACCGAAACAGCCTAATACTGGTGCACATACACACAGAACAAGGAACAAAGACACTAAGGACAATCACCCACAAAACCCAACACAAAACAGGCTACCTAAATATGGTTCCCAATCAGAGACAATGACTAACACCTGCCTCTGATTGAGAACCATATCAGGCCAAACATAGAAATAGACAAACCAGACACACAACATAGAATGCCCACCCAGCTCACGTCCTGACCAACACTAAAACAAGGAAAACACATATGAACGATGGTCAGAACGTGAAAGGGGATGCTTACAAGCCGAAGAACACCATCCCAACTGTGAAGCACGGGGGTGGCAGCATCATGTTGTGGGGCTGCTTTGCTGCAGGAGGGACTGGTGCACTTCACAAAATAGATGGCATCATGAGGAAAGGAAAATTATGTGGATATATTGAAGCAACATCTCAAGACATCAGTCAGGAAGTTCAAGCTTGGTCGCAAATGGGTCTTCCAAATGGACAATAACCCCAAGCATACTTCCCCAAGCATACTTGGCAAAATGGCTTAAGGACAACAAAGTCAAGGTATTGGAATGTCCATCACAAAGCCCTGACCTCAATCCTATAGAAAATGCGTGGGCAGAACTGAAAATGTGTGTGCGAGCAAGGAGGCCTACAAACCTGACTCAGTTACAGCAGCTCTGTCAGGAGGAATGGGCCAAAATTCACCCAGCTTATTGTGGGAAGATTGTAAAAGGCCACCCGAAACATTTGACCCAAATTAAACCATTTAATGAAAATGCTACCAAATACTAATTGAGTATATGTAAACTTCTGACCCACTCGTAATGTGATGAAAGAAATAAAAGCTGAAATAAATCATTCTCTCTACTATTATTATCACATTTCACATTCTTGAAATATAGTGGTGATCCTAATTGACCTAAGGCAATTTTTACTTGGATTAAATGTCAGGAATTGTGAAAAACTGAGTTTAAATGTGTTTGTCTGAGGTGTATGTAAACTTCCGACTTCAACTGTATATTATTAATTCCATTCCTTTACTTAGATTTGTGAGTATTGCTTATAAGTTGTGAAATTGTTATATATTACTTGTTAGATATTACTGCACTGTCAGAGTTAGAAACACAAGCATTTCGCCACACCTGCAATAACATCTGCTCAACACGTGTATGTGACCAAATGTTTTAAATTTGTTTTGAACATTTCATCTCCTCCCCTTCTTCTAACCTCCTCCCCTTTCTCCTCTTCCTGGTACGCTATGTCATCTTAAAAGGCACTATTTTCTCCTGTGGGTTTAAGCTCAGTGTATCTTAGAAGGGTTTGAATGAAAACTATGAAGACTTGACACAGGATTTAAAAGATATATTGAATGCACTTAGCAGATGACTTATCATTCCCTGCATTCACAGGCATGACAGTAAATCTCCAACAACACAAATTGCTTTCTCTCTCTCTACTTTCTTTCTTTCTTTTTTCTTTTTTTCTTTCCATCTATCTTTCCTGTGACATCCTTTCTCCATTCCTCCTAGTCTGCTAGTGTAACTCTTTTTGCAGAATAATGAGTTTGGTGTCACAGTAACTTTATTTTAGGATACTGCCGATGTCATCAACTGTTTTGACGTATTTACCTCTCTCTCACTCTCACTCTCACTCTCTCACACACACACACTTTACATTATTTTTCTATCCTGATATACTGATCTGTGCATCTATCCTTGTATCTTCTTGCATATTCATTTGACCTAATCTCCATGTCAGATCTTTCTGAAGCTGCATTCCCCTTTTAACACGTCAAATAAACCCATACAACATATAGCAGCATTTCCCCTCAACTCTGTGTTCACCAGTATGTCACTAACTGTGTTAACAACTGAGGGAATATCCCATTTTGAGTGTAAAAAAGAGTGAATTAATAAATAATGCACACCTGGTCTGGCTATCCATATCCATGTCTATATGAGGCTGTTTTAAATACCTGACTGGCTTTAGACTTGGAGGATATGAATCATTCATTGACTTTGATTCATGTTTGCTTATAATTAACCCTCACCCTCTCACAGTAGTGGGAAGAAGGTCACCGACTACCTCACCCCATCACACCCTCATGTCTCTCTTGTCCCAGTAATTATATTTTGATATACTCAATGATACACTGTGTGTGTGTGTGTGTGTGTGTGTGTGTGTGTGTGTGTGTGTGTGTGTGTGTGTGTGTGTGTGTGTGTGTGTGTGTGTGTGTGTGTGTGTGTGTGGGGGGGGGGGGGGGGGGGGGGGGGGGATTGATTGTGTACATGATTGTGTGTATTCCGTCAAACTGGATGTGTGTGTTCAGTCAAACATCTATGGAAAATATCCGGTTACATGTAACATGTATATTTTCATTCTAGTTCTCTATTCTCTTCAGAATTCTCTTCATATGTATGTAACTATACTGTACAATTGTATCTATTTGACGTGTGTGTGTGTGTGTGTAATTGGCGTGACGAGACAAGATGTTTAGGGCTCACTAGTGCATGGCGTTGGAGCGCTTGAACGCTCCACGGACGGCCCGGAGAGAGTAGGAACTAAGGAGAGACAGAAGGAGGGAGAGAAGATGAGAGAGAAGGATAAGGAAAAATTATGTTTAAACAAGCAAAAAACAATAGGAAAGAGCAAAGATGTCTATCGAGTGATGTGTGTTGTCCATATTGATCTGTTGTCTGTCTGGGTTTGGGAGAGCATGGGGTCAGCTTGGGATCACAGGGCGGGATTAATTGTGTGTGTGTGTAGAAGTGACTAGAAGTCCCCACAAGAATAGTAAACCAACCAAACATTTGACTAACTGGGGACATTTTGTTTGACCCCACATGGTCAAATGCTATTTCTAGTTATTTTGGGGTTAAGGTTTGAATTACGGTTAGGAGCTAGGGTTAGGGTTAGGAGCTAGGGTTAGAGGTTAGGGTTAAATTAAGGTTTTTGGGTTAAGATTAGGTTTAGGGTAAGAGTACGGGTTAGGAAAAATGGGATTTTGAATGGGACTGAAAGGTTAACTGTACAAGACTATGTGTACAGTCGTGGCCAAAAGTTTTGAGAATGACACAAATATTAATTTTCACAAAGTCTGCTGCTTCAATGTCTTTAGATATTATTGTCAGATGTTACTATGGAATACTGAAGTATAATTACAAGAATTTCATAAGTGTCAAAGGCTTTTATTGACAATTACATGAAGTTGATATAAAGAGTGAATATTTGCAGTGTTGACCCTTCTTTTTCAAGACCTCTGCAATCTGCCCTGTTATGCTGTCAAATAACTTCTGGGCCACATCCTGACTGATGGCAGCCCATTCTTGCATAATCAATGCTTGGAGTTTGTCAGAATTTGTGGGTTTTTGTTTGTCCACCCACCTCTTGAGGATTGACCACAAATTCTCAATGCGATTAAGGTCTGGGGAATTTCCTGGCCATGGACTCAAAATATTGATGTTTTGTTCCCCGAGCCACTTAGTTATAATTTTTGCCTTATGGCAAGGTGCTCCATCATGCTGGAAAAGGCATTGTTCGTCACCAAACTGTTCCTGGATGGCTGGGAGAAGTTGCTCTCAGAGGATGCGTTGGTACCATTCTTTATTCATGTGAGTGAGCCCAGTCCCTTGGCTGAGAAGCAACCCCACACATGAATGGTCTCAGGATGCTTTAATGCTGGCAAGCTTTTTTCCGGATGCCCCAAACAATCGGAAAGGGGATTCATCAGAGAAAATGACCCTACCCAAGTCCTCAGCAGTCCAATCCCTGTACCTTTTGCAGAATATCAGTCTGTCCCTGATGTTTTTCCTGGAGAGAAGTGGCTTCTTTGCTGCCCTTCTTGACACCAGGCGATCCTCCAAAAGTCTTCGCCTCACTGTGCGTGCAGATGCACTCACACCTGCCTGCTGTCATTCCCGAGAAAGCTCTGCACTGGTGGTGCCCCGATCCCACAGCTGAATCAACTTTAAGAGACGGTCCTGGCACTTGCTGGACTTTCTTGGGCGTGCTTCTTCACGACAATTTAACCGCTCTCCTTGAAGTTCTTGATGATCCGATAAATGGTTGATTTAGGTGCAATCTTACTGGCAGCAATATCCTTGCCTGTGAAGCCCTTTTTGTGCAAAGCAATGATGACGGCATGTGTTTCCTTGCGGGTAACCATGATTGACAGAGGAAGAACAATGATTCCAACCACCACCCTCCTTTTGAAGCTTCCAGTCTGTTATTCGAACTCAATCAGCATGACAGAGTGATCTCCAGCCTTGCCCTCATCAACACTCACACCTGTGCTAACGAGAGAATCATGACATGATGTCAGCTGGTCCTTTTGTGGCCATGCTGAAATCCAGTGGAAATTATTTGAGGCATTCAGTTAATTTGCATGGCAAAGAGGGACTTTGCAATTAATTGCAATTCATCTGATCACTCTTCATTACATTCTGGAGTATATTCAAATTGCCATCATACAAACTGAGGCAGCAGACTGTTAAAGTAATTTAAATGTTGAAAGATGATGATTAAATAATTCCACTCTGAAATCTTATAACTGTATTAAATTGATTAGAATCATACCATTATTTTCTGATGGGTTTGTTTAGGTTTAGTCAGTAAAATTATATATCTGTACAATATATCTTCATAGTATCTTAAACATATATATCTGTACAATAGATCTTTATAGTATCTTAAACACAGACTGTCTGAGCAAAATTTGGCGCCGACCTTGATAGGGGCCTCTGAGAGATTTGGGAGAGGGCAGGGAGTACTTCTCACGGCCCCCCTAATCTTGGGGGAGGACAGGGAGTGCTTCCCACGGTCTCCCTAATCTTTGTCGGCTGGATAGTGATACAGTATGTGCGTAGGATACCTACTGTTTGTGTGTGAATGTAAGTGTGTAAGCAGCCAGTATAAAATGAATGGTTTTGTACAATGGACTTACGCTCTCGTGAATAAACATTTTGGCTATCATAGCTGGGCCTCCATCTGTTTCATTCAACCAGTATCTTACAAATTCTGGGTTGCAGACTGAGTAGTTTAACTTTTTAAGGATAAGGGGCAGCATTTTCACTTTGGATGAATAGCGTGCCCAGAGTGAACTGCCTCCTACTCTGTCCCAGATGCTAATATATGCATATTAGTATTACTATTGGATAGAAAACACTCTGAAGTTTCTAAAACTGTTTGAATGATGTCTGTGAGTATAACAGAACTCATATGGCAGGCGAAAACCTGAGAAAAATCTAACCAGGAAGTGGGATATCTGAGGTTTGTCGATTTTTAACTCATCGCCTATTGAAATCCCAGTGGGATATGGATCTGTTTGCACTTCCTATGGCTTCAACTAGTTGTCAACAGTCTGTAGAACCATGAATTAAGCTTCTACTCTGATGTGGGGCCGGATGAGAGGGGAATGAGTCAGTGGTCTGGCAGAGAGCCAGATCCTGGTCACGCGCATTCCACATGATATCGACCTGCGTTCCATTACTTCTATAGACACAAAGGAATTCTCCGGTTGGAACGTTGTTGAATATTTTTGATAACAACATTCTAAAGATTGATTCTAAACTTAGTTTGACAAGTTTATTCGACTTGTAATATAACTTTTAGAAGTTTTCGACCTGCACGAGCGTTTGGGTATGTGTACTAAACGAGCAAACAAAAGTAGCTACTTGGACATAAATAATGGACATTATCGAACAAAACAATTTTTTTGTGGAACTAGGATTCCTGGGAGTGCATTCTGATGAAGATCATCAAAGGTAAGGGATTATTTATCATGTAATTTCGAATTTCTGTTGACTCCAACATGGTGGAGAAATGTTGTTTCTATCTGAGCGCCGTCTCAGATTATTGCATGGTATGCTTTTTCCGTAAAGTTTTTTAAAATCTGACACAGCGGTTGCATTAAGAACAAGTGTATCTTTAATTCTATGTAAAAACATGTCTCTTTCATTAAAGTTTATGATGAGTATTTCTGTTATTTGATGTTGGTCTATGCAATTTCCCTGGATATTTTGGAGGTATTTCTGAACATGGCTCCAATGTAAACTGAGATTTTTGGATATAAATATGCACATTATCGAACAAAACATACATGTATTGTGTAATATGATGTCCTATGAGTGTCATCTGATGAAGATCATCAAAGGTTTGTAATTCATTTTATCATGATTTCTGTTTTTTGACTCCTATCTTTGGCTGGGAAAATGGCTGTGGGTTTTTTGGACTTGGCGGTGATCTAACATAATCATATGTTGTGTTTTCGCTGTAAAGCATTTTTAAAATCGGATACGATGGGTAGATTAACAAGATGTTTATCTTTCATTTGCTGTATTGGACTTGTTAATGTGTGAAAGTTACATATTTCAAAAAGATATTTTAGAATTTTGCGCACTGCCTTTTCAGCGGAATGTTGTCGAGGGGTTCCAATAGCGAATGTGTGTCCTAGAAAGGTTAATTGAATTAGTTAATGACAATTGAGAACATAATTCTCATAACAATTCGGTCCTTCGTGCCGGATTCCAATACCTGTCCCTACCGTCCGAAAGTACCACGCTGAAAACCGTGCATGGATGGGTCGTTGACCCGTAAATTAAAAACCTGTCCCCTGACATTGGGGTTCTATAACAGATACAGATACAGATACAGTGACGGAATCTAACCCACATTGCTTTTCCCAGTCTACGGGACGAAGGTCAGTAAATCTTTATTCACGAATTTGGGGAATTGACGCTCGGGGTACATTCAGAAATATATTTGATTGTTTTTGTGTAGTTTAGGTGTTGATTTTAAAATTCCCAAAGGGCATTCTTATCTGCTGACCTATTTTTTGAATTTTGTGTAGGGAACCCTGATATACAGTGGGGCAAAAAAGTATTTAGTCAGCCACCAATTGTGCAAGTTCTCCCACTTAAAAAGATGAAGGAGGCCTGTAATTTTCATCATAGGTACACTTCAACTATGACAGACAAAATTAGAAAATCCCATTGTGGGATTTTTAATGAATTTATTTGCAAATTATGGTGGAAAATAAGTATTTGGTCAATAACAAAAGTTTATCTCAATACTTTGTTATATACCCTTTGTTGGCAATGACAGAGGTCAAACGTTTTCTGTAAGTCTTCACAAGGTTTTCACACACTGTTGCTGGTTTTTTGACCCATTCCTCCATGCAGATCTCATCTAGAGCAGTGATATTTTGGGGCTGTTGCTGGGCAACATGGACTTTCAACTCCCTCCAAAGATTTTCTATAGGGTTGAGATCTGGAGACTGGCTATGCCACTCCAGGATCTTGAAATGCTTCTTACGAAGCCACTCCTTCGTTGCCCGGGCGGTGTGTTTGGGATCATTGGCATGCTGAAACACCCAGCCACGTTTCATCTTCAATGCCCTTGCTGATGGAAGGAGGTTTTCACTCAAAATCTCACGATACATGGCCCCATTCATTCTTTCCTTTACACGGATCAGTCGTCCTTGTCCCTTTGTAGAAAAACAGCCCCAAAGCATGATGTTTCCACCCCCATGCTTCACAGTAGGTATGGTGTTCTTTGGGTGCAACTCAGCATTCTTTGTCCTCCAAACACGACGAGTTGAGTTTTTACCAAAAAGTTATATTTTGGTTTCATCTGACCATATGACATTCTCCCAATCTTCTTCTGGATCATCCAAATGCTCTCTAGCAAACTTCAGATGGGCCTGGACATGTACTGGCTTAAGCAGGGGGACACGTCTGGCACTGCAGGATTTGAGTCCCTGGCAGCGTAGTGTGTTACTGATGGTAGGCTTTGTTACTTTGGTCCTAGCTCTCTGCAGGTCATTCACTAGGTCCCCCAGTGTGGTTCTGGGATTTTTGCTCACCGTTCTTGTGATCATTTTGACCCCATGGGGTGAGATCTTGCGTGGAGCCCCAGATCGAGGGAGATTATCAGTGGTCTTGTATGTCTTCCACTTCCTAATAATTGCTCCCACAGTTGATTTCTTCAAACCAAGCTGCTTACCAGTCTTCCCAGCCTGGTGCAGGTCTACAATTTTGTTTCTGGTGTCCTTTGACAGCTCTTTGGTCTTGGCCATGGTGGAGTTTGGAGTGTGACTGTTTGAGGTTGTGGACAGGTGTCTTTTATACTGATAACAAGTTCAAACAGGTGCCATTAATACAGGTAATGAGTGGAGGACAGAGGAGCCTCTTAAAGAAGAAGTTACAGGTCTGTGAGAGCCAGAAATCTTGCTTGTTTGTAGGTGACCAAATACTTATTTTCCACCATAATTTGCAAATAAATTAATTTAAAATCCTATAATGTGATTTTCTGGAGAAAAAAAATATCATTTTGTCTGTCATAGTTGAAGTGTACCTTTGATGAAAATTGCAGGCCTCTCTCATCTTTTTAAGTGGGAGAACTTGCACAATTGGTGGCTGACTAAATACTTTTTTTGCCCCACTGTAGGTAGTATTCTAGGCAATTGGAAAATAGGAATTGGGTGTAGAGCCACTTAAGCAACAGAAGAAGGTCCGAAAAAGGGAGCTACTAAGGAGGAAGAATTAGGTAGCCAGGAGCAGACAGAGAGGACTCCCACGTCTCCCACAGAGACATCACCTAAACCCAAATTATACCCCTCCCTGGCAGACCAGGGGGAGAGGGAAAATCCAGACGACGAGGTGGTGGTAATGAAACGGAGGCAGCCGCATCAGGTGCCGCCCGTCCCGTACCCCCTCCCCCTTATGATGGTCCTCAGGGAGGAGGAGAGGAAGAGGCACAGAAAGGAGGACAGGATTTAGCAACCTTATTGAGAAAGTGGATAGAGGTAGAGAAGGGTGGAAGTGAGAAAAGACAAAGAACTCTGAATAGAGAAGACAGAGAGGGACCTACATGTTACAACTGTAGCAAGCCAGGAAATTTTGCCCGGGAGTGTAAGGCTCCCCGTAAACATTGTGACCGAGTAGGACACAACCACTATTGGTATGTTTTTGCTGGAATTTCGATGCAAAACGGTGTCTTGCCTAAATGGTCTGCTGGAATAACCTATTGAGAATGGAGTCCTATTTAAATTACTGAATCATAGAAGAGACAGTTACCTAAATCGAATGAATTCTAAATAATAGCAGAGAGATAATTGCGATAGACTTATGCCCATCAAAATGTGTTTTTTATTCTTATGGATTGACTGATGCCGGATAAAAGTTTTGTGATAGTTTCTTGTTATTGATTCTTGGTTTGATTGTTTAGGTAACACCAGTGAATTTGAACAGGAAGTTAATGTATTCTAACATTATAATCTGTTTCCATTACGTGGAACAATGTCAGGTCAGTAAAGTGAATTGCAGGTTGAGTTAATTTTATTTTACAGGGACAGTGCACATTAATCACAGTTGTGTGTGTCTAATGGCAGGGTATTCCTATCAAGCATTTTGAGAGACTGTTTGCAGACAGGCTGAATGGGTTTTAAGGTTGCAAAGCAAGCTTGGGCTAAACTAGTCAAGTAGTTTGAGGAGATTTCCATGTTTCCTAGAGACATGATATCTTAAAGGGGTACACACACATATGGAATATTAGAGTTTTAATTAAACACGTGAATTATTTAGATAAAGGGAATGTTCTGGGAACCTGGGATACAACATGGGATACAACAATTTGTCTAATATAGTAAGAAACACAACTGTGAAAGGTTGGTATGACTTTTGACCTCTATCATGGCTTTCATTTGTGGTCTGATCAGCCTCATGGGAGGGCCATTTGGATAATGAATTTAAGGTCATTTGTAATACTGATTTCAAGGTAATTTGTGTAATTGATAATTATGAACAAGTTTATAGTTCTTTGACATATTTGTAATTTGAACCAATGAGAAGAAAGAAATGGCATAGCCTTGAATTAATGGTAGACTTATGTTAAGTATTTAGAACCTAATCCAAGCCAACAGGACAGGGATATATGACATCTGTGGTGATTCGGGATCATTGAGAGCATCAGGATAACCTTAATCAAACTATGTAATAACCTTAGAGATTACCACCATAGATAGGTGATTTTTCTAAAATCCATGAGTTCAGACAGTGAGAAATTTAGTCAATATTTGGAAACAACCCATATTTGATACTGACTGTTATAAGAAAGAGCGACAGACAGGTAGAAGGAAGGGCAGACGGAGAAGCCCTCCCCACACTGCTGAGACCTTGATGTTTGGGGAGTAGCAGGAGGAGAGAAGATAGCAGTGACACAGAATGGGTAGATAACAGTTACTGAGTGGAGACAAAAGGGGAATGAAAGCTTAGTTGGTTTCTGGAACTAAGGTGTTAGACACTGAACCATTGCCCAGAAATTATTCTGCACAGCAGGCCAAAATAGTAGCATTGACTAGTGCCTGCCAAATAAGAAAGGAGAGAAAGGTGACTATTTACACAGACAAGCACATAGGCATTTAAACCCATACAAAGCAGCACACATACATCTTAAAGAAGATAAGACACTTGACAGAGAATTGTTACAGGATAGCCAAGAACGAACGCCCCAGGGAGAATTGGATATGTGGAAAATGAAAGGGACGATCCTACAATATAATGTCAGACATAAGGATCATTTACTAATCTTTCCTAAGTCATTGTTTAGATATGCGGCAATATTGACACATGGGCAGAGCCATGTGTCAATATTGCCGCATATCTTTGTGGCCTATTGGATAATAAACAAAAACAATTTTTTTTTAAATAGACAAATATAGCAAATGGGAAGAAGCATTCCCAAAGCACTTGGCGGACATGATTATGGTAACTAAAATATTAGGTCAAGATATTATCCCTAGAGTTGGTGTACTAGGATCTATTTCTTTAAATAATGGATGACATTCTAGCTAATCAGGTAGAACAAATAGAATGCCAGAGTTAGGGACCAGAACAAGTAGACATAGAAGTTGAAGATATACTAGCATGAGAAGACTGTTTGTTAACCAAACCTGTATGTCCAAGATTGTGTGTCCAACAGGTGAATTACAGGAGAAGGTGATTCACTCAATCCAATTACGTTTGCAATTGCAACAAATAATCTGCTTAGACCCCAACCAAGGAACATCAAAAGTCGTGCTATAAATTCACAGACAACACAAAGATTCCTTGATGCCCTTCCAGACTCCCTCTGCCTACCCAAGGACGCCAGAGGACAAAAATCATCAGTTAACCACCTAACTGAGGATCTCAATCTAACCTTGCGCAATACCCTAGATGCAGTTGCACCCCTAAAAACAAAAAAATGTCTCATAAGAAACTAGCTCCCTGGTACACAGAAAATACCCGAGCTCTGAAGCAAGCTTCCAGAAAATTGGAACGGAAATGGCGCCACACCAAACTGGAAGTCTTCCGACTAGCTTGGAAGGACGGTACCGTGCAGTACCGTAGAGCCCTTACTGCTGCTCGATCATCCTATTTTTCTAACTTAATTGAGGAAAATAAGAACAATCCGAAATTCCTTTTTAATACTGTCGCAAAGCTAACTAAAAAGCAGCATTCCCCAAGAGAGGATGACTTTCACTTTAGCAGTGATAAATTCATGAACTTCTTTGAGGAAAAGATTATGATTATTAGAAAGCAAATTACGGACTCCTCTTTAAACCTGCGTATTCCTCCAAACCTCAGTTGTCCTGAGTCTGCACAACTCTGCCAGGACCTAGGATCAAGAGAGACGCTCAAGTGTTTTAGTACTATATCTCTTGACACAATGATGAAAATAATCATGGCCTCTAAACCTTCAAGCTGCATACTGGACCCTATTCCAACTAAACTACTGAAAGAGCTGCTTCCTGTGCTTGGCCCTCCTATGTTGAACATAATAAACGGCTCTCTATCCACTGGATGTGTACCAAACTCACTAAAAGTGGCAGTAATAAAGCCTCTCTTGAAAAAGCCAAACCTTGACCCAGAAAATATAAAAAACTATTGGCCTATATCGAATCTTCCATTCCTCTCAAAAAATTTTGAGAAGGCTGTTGCGCAGCAACTCACTGCCTTCCTGAAGACAAACAATGTATACGAAATGCTTCAGTCTGGTTTTAGACCCCATCATAGCACTGAGACGGCACTTGTGAAGGTGGTAAATGACATTTTAATGGCATCGGACCGAGGCTCTGCATCTGTCCTCGTGCTCCTAGACCTTAGTGCTGCTTTTGATACCATCGATCACCACATTCTTTTGGAGAGATTGGAAACCCAAATTGGTCTACACGGACATGTTCTGGCCTGGTTTAGATCTTATCTGTCGGAAAGATATCAGTTTGTCTCTGTGAATGGTTTGTCCTCTGACAAATCAACTGTAAATTTCGGTGTTCCTCAAGGTTCCGTTTTAGGACCACTATTGTTTTCACTATATATTTTACCTCTTGGGGATGTTATTCGAAAACATAATGTAAACTTTCACTGCTATGCGGATGACACACAGCTGTACATTTCAATGAAACATGGTGAAGCCCCAAAATTGCCCTCGCTAGAAGCATGTGTTTCAGACATAAGGAAGTGGATGGCTGCAAACTTTCTACTATTAAACTCGGACAAAACAGAGATGCTTGTTCTAGGTCCCAAGAAACAAAGAGATCTTCTGTTGAATCTGACAATTAATCTTAATGGTTGTACAGTCGTCTCAAATAAAACTGTGAAGGACCTCGGCGTTACTCTGGACCCTGATCTCTCTTTTGAAGAACATATCAAGACCATTTCGAGGACAGCTTTTTTCCATCTACGTAACATTGCAAAAATCTGAAACTTTCTGTCCAAAAATGATGCAGAAAAATTAATCCATGCTTTTGTCACTTCTAGGTTAGACTACTGCAATGCTCTATTTTCCGGCTACCCGGATAAAGCACTAAATAAACTTCAGTTAGTGCTAAATACGGCTGCTAGAATCCTGACTAGAACCAAAAAATTTGATCATATTACTCCAGTGCTAGCCTCTCTACACTGGCTTCCTGTCAAAGCAAGGGCTGATTTCAAGGTTTTACTGCTAACCTACAAAGCATTACATGGGCTTGCTCCTACCTATCTCTCTGATTTGGTCCTGCCGTACATACCTATACGTACGCTACGGTCACAAGACGCAGGCCTCCTAATTGTCCCTAGAATTTCTAAGCAAACAGCTGGAGGCAGGGCTTTCTCCTATAGAGCTCCATTTTTATGGAACGGTCTGCCTACCCATGTCAGAGACGCAAACTCGGTCTCAACCTTTAAGTCTTTACTGAAGACTCATCTCTTCAGTGGGTCATATGATTGAGTGTAGTCTGGCCCAGGAGTGGGAAGGTGAACGGAAAGGCTCTGGAGCAACGAACCGCCCTTGCTGTCTCTGCCTGGCCGGTTCCCCTCTTTCCACTGGGATTCTCTGCCTCTAACCCTATTACAGGGGCTGAGTCACTGGCTTGCTGGGGCTCTCTCATGCCGTCCCTGGAGGGGGTGCGTCACCTGAGTGGGTTGATTCACTGTTGTGGTCATCCTGTCTGGGTTGGCGCCCCCCCCCCTTGGGTTGTGCCGTGGCGGAGATCTTTGTGGGCTATACTCAGCCTTGTCTCAGGATGGTAAGTTGGTGGTTGAAGATATCCCTCTAGTGGTGTGGGGGCTGTGCTTTGGCAAAGTGGGTGGGGTTATATCCTTCCTGTTTGGCCCTGTCCGGGGGTGTCCTCGGATGGGGCCACAGTGTCTCCTGACCCCTCCTGTCTCAGCCTCCAGTATTTATGCTGCAGTAGTTTATGTGTCGGGGGGCTGGGGTCAGTTTGTTATATCTGGAGTACTTCTCTTGTCCTATTCGGTGTCCTGTGTGAATCTAAGTGTGCGTTCTCTAATTCTCTCCTTCTCTCTTTCTTTCTCTCTCTCGGAGGACCTGAGCCCTAGGACCATGCCCCAGGACTACCTGACATGATGACTCCTTGCTGTCCCCAGTCCACCTGGCCATGCTGCTGTTCCAGTTTCAACTGACCTGAGCCCTAGGACCATGCCCCAGGACTACCTGACATGATGACTCCTTGCTGTCCCCAGTCTACCTGGCCATGCTGCTGCTCCAGTTTCAACTTCCACCTGACTGTGCTGCTGCTCTAGTTTCAACTGTTCTGCCTTATTATTATTCGACCATGCTGGTCATTTATGAACATTGAACATCTTGACCATATTCTGTTATAATCTCCACCCGGCACAGCCAGAAGAGGACTGGCCACCCCACATAGCCTGGTTCCTCTCTAGGTTTCTTCCTAGGTATTGGCCTTTCTAGGGAGTTTTTCCTAGCCACCGTGCTTCTCCACCTGCATTGCTTGCTGTTTGGGGTTTTAGGCTGGGTTTCTGTACAGCACTTTGAGATATCAGCTGATGTACGAAGGGCTATATAAATAAATTTGATTTGATTTGATTTGAACCAGGAGACTGGGTGTGGATCCAGTCCCTGAGGAGAATATATGGGAAGCAGCCCTGTTGGGAAGGCCCATACCAGGTTCTGTTAAACCACCGCCTTTGCCATTAGAATAGCTGAGAGAGTCACTTGGGTCCACGTTACCCACTGCAACAAGGTATGTACACATATAAGCACTGCTGATCACACACAGAGTTAGGAGAAGAACCGAGTACCAACAGGGTCCGGGGGTTACCTCCTTAACGAAGATTTCCTATCCCGACCGTTCATCACTGTGGGTGATCCTAGAGGTGTGAGTATGCGGTGGTACCTAGCAGACCGACTAAGGGCAGGAGAGGGTTGGCGGTTTTTGGGAAGAGTAGGGGCTCTGAGCTGCATCATAGTCTTGGTAACCTTTCTGATACATCCAGATCCACCACCTTCCTGTACTAATTATAGGAAGCCATTGTCTTTGATAAGAAGTAAAATATGAACTATATAACACACTGATGAGTGACTTACAGAATAAGGAGTCAAAGAAGATCCAGATGTAGGATTTAAGGTAAACATTAAACAATTCCCTAGGAAAGCACATAACTTTATAGGGATTGGGTTGGTCAGATTGAAGTACTCGGCCAACCCACCCGGTTCACTTTAACTCCTGATGAGTACCAGTGTTGTAGATACAAGAATGGCACCGAGAACTTAGATGATTTTAATGGCTGAAAGGTAATCGTTAATGTGACTGACTTAGGTTTGGAAGTACAGGAGACAATTCTTAACCCCACGGCACCTATAACTGATGTAGGTTGGGCTCGTACCAGCAAAGGACGCATACGACACTACCAAAAAAGGGTGGTTAGGAACTTGCGCCCTGGAGTTATTGGTCCAACCAGTTCGAGTAGGTCATCAGAGGCCAGTTATAGGAGGCTAAAGTAGGCATAAGAGGAGCTTGTACCAGGATGGGAGTCTAGATGGATGCTATTGGCATCCTTAGGGAAGTTCCAGATGAAGCAAATATGTGAAGACTTTACCACTACATTCTTTGGTAATTGACAAAAAAATAAAAATATGGATTGGATTAATTACATCTATTATAATCAACAGGGATTTGTGAATGATACTGGGGATGCAGTAAAGGGGTTCTCTGACCAATTATCCGCCACCTCCCTCATGACCTGGTAAAATTGTCTGACTCTCGATATGTTAAGTGGCAGAAAAGGGAGGGGTATGTAGAATGATTGGGGTTCATTGTTGTACGTTTATTTTTTAAATAACACAGATCCAGACGGATCAGTGACTAAGGCCCTGGCTGGTTTAACCACATTAGCTCATGAATTAGCAGAGAACTCTGGGGTGGATAATTCTCTAACAAATTGGTTTGACAGTATGTTTGGGAAATGGAAAAATGTCATCATCACTGTGTTGTGGGCAACTTTCACCTTTATGAGTGTGTTGGTTCTGTGTGGATGTTGTTTGATTCCTTGTATGAGAGGTTTGATCACCAGGACTCTGGAGAGGTCAATGACGCAACAGATGGTGCGATATGGACCAATTCTGAGCTCCAGCCAGTGAGATGACTAATACAGGCTTCCAGGCCTAGGAGATGGATCCGTTTCTTTTAACTACGAGGAGCCAATGTTGGATGAGACTATTTTTAATGTTTAGACTGTTTTTTTATGAAGATTGTAATAAAAATCCTAACAGGAAGCGTTATAATTGGATATAGGCCTACAACAGTCATTGATGAATATCGAATATACATACATGTATTGGTTTGAAATATTCTTGGAAACCATTTATGTTTCCATATAGTGTTTGATGTATTAGTGTGTATTATTTAGTCATTAAGGGTGGATTGTTAAAGTAATTTAAATGTTGAAAGGTAATGATGAAATAATTCCACTCTGAAACCTTATAACTGCATGAAATTGATTAGAATCATAAATTTATTAACTGATGGGTTTGTTTAGGTTAAGTCAATAAAATTATATATCTGTAAAATATATTTTCATAGTATCTTAAACACATATATCTGTACAATAGATCTTTATAGTATCTTAAACACAGACTGTCTGAGCAAAATTCGGTGCCGACCTTGATAGGGGCCTCTGAGAGATTTGGGAGAGGGCAGGGAGTACTTCTCACGGCCTCCCTAATCTTGGGGGTGGACAGGGAGTGCTTCCCACCGTCTCCCTAATCTTTGTCGGCTGGGTACTGATACAGTATGTGCGTAGGATACCTACTGTTTGTGTGTGAATGTAAGTGCATAAGGAGCCAGTATAAAATTAATGGTTTTGTACAACGGACTAGCGCTCTCGTGAATAAACGTTTTGGCTATCATAGCTGGGCCTCCATCTGTTTCATTCAACCAGTATTTTACAAATCCTGGGTTGCAGACTGAGTAGTTTAATTGAATTGGTTTATGAACATTGAGAACATAATTCTCATAACACTGACTTGGTGTCCTTAATGTTTTGTCCACTCAGTGTATATGCATGCACGTGTGTGTACGTTGTTGTGAGAGCCTTTAAAATGGGCCTGGGCCTCTAGTGGGTTTGTCTCATTCATTAACCAGATAATATTCTCACGGTGAGCCCATGCTCTCATTGATTTTTGCCTTTTAACTGCTCTGCCCCCACTCAATTTATACACACTTTATATGGCCTAATTGAACTGAATCAGAGAGAGCGAGAGAGAGAGAACAGGAAATGGGCATTGGGGAAATAGGCAATAACATTTTGATTTAGCTGAAGATACAGTGAAGAAATGGATATGTAGTAAAAAAAATGTTTTGAGGAACTATTGATGCAAGGAGAGGGGAGATGGAGAGAGAGAGAGAGAGAGAGAGAGAGAGAGAGAGAGAGAGAGAGAGAGAGAGAGAGAGAGAGAGAGAGAGAGAGAGGAGAAGGAAGCGTAAAAAGGAGGGAGGGAGAGAGAAGAGGAGAGAGTAAAGAATAACAATAGTGTAAACAATAAAAGGAGCATCCATTACTAAATACAAATCCTAACATAAAAACATGGTAGTAAAAAATCAGTTTACGAAATATGATTAGTGGATGCTAGAGAGGGAGAAGAAGATAAATAATCATAAAGGAGAAGAAGTGTAGCTAGAAGCATAAAAGAAGAGAGAGAGAGAGAGGAGGAGAAAGAAGCATAAAAGAGCAGAATCTCCGAGGCCTTCCCTGGTGACTTGTCAAGTGAAACGCTTTTTATTCCATGTGCCGCTGCCAGAAAGAGCAAGACACCAATCCTCTGCAGTGATGGACACACACACACGTATACACGTATACACACACCCACATCCTAGCATGAAAACCTGATCCACAGACCTAGGCCCTGACTTGACCTGTATTCTTCTGACACTCCACCTACTGTAACACAGGTATTTAACACTTAGCTATTACCTTAAACCTATTCTTCTCTCTCATTTAATTTCTCTATCTTTTCTCTCCCATTCTCCCTTCCACTCACTCTTCTCCTCTAACCTTCAAAGTTCAGTGGAGGAAGAGGAAAAAGAGGAAGTAGAGGCGAGAGGAGGATAAGGAGGTAGGCAGGGTACTTCAGGGTCACAGTGGTGATTTGAGGTCAGGGGTATGAGATGGGCTGACAGGGGCCAGGGCTTGTCGAGGGAGAGCGGGGGAGAAGTTTGGGGGAGTGACAGGCGGTGACACACAGCGTAACCTTTAGACTGGAGCCACAGGAGCATGATGGCTAGACTCCAAGGTAACAGAGAGGTAGAAGGATAGAGGGTGGGAGAGAGAGAGATGGAGAGAAAAAGAGAGGGGGGATATTACTGTGGGGGTACGCCTCCACACGCTTGTGTCACCTCTCTGTTTGTGTCCCTAGTGTGTTAACTAGCCAGAAAGCACAATGTGGAGAGGGGGGGGGGGGGGGATATACACTGAGTGTAAAAAACAGTAGGAACATATTGAGTTGCACTGAGAACAGACTCAATTCGTTGGGGCTTGGACTCTACAAGGTGTCAAAAGCGTTCCACAGGGATGCTGGCCCATGTTGACTCTATGCTTCCCACAGTTATATCAAGTTGGCTGGATGTCCTTTGCGTGGTGGACCATTCTTGATACAAACGGGAAACTGTTGAGTGTTAAACAGCAGCGTTGCAGTTCTTGACACACTAAACCGGTGCGCCTGGCACCTACTACGATAGCCCGTTCAAAGGCACTTAAACATTTTGTCTAGCCCATTCACCCTCTGAATGTCACACATAAATAATCTGTCTCAAATGGCTCAAGGCTTAAAAATACTTATTTAACCTGTCTACTCCCCTTCATCTGCACTGATTTGAAGTGGATTTAACAAGTGACATAAATAAGGGATCATACTGTAGCTTTCAACTGTTCAGTCATGGAAAGAGCAGGTATTCTTAATGTTTTGTATACTCAGTGTATATATAATGGTGTGTATGGACAGTATACTGTAAATAGGATGAGCCATGACTAGAACAGTATATACATATAAAGAGGGTAAAATGTTTTGTACACTCCGTGTAGACTGTTCGTGCTGTCGCTCTCTGTCTTAATGAGAGCATTTATCTACAGAGCTGACATTTGTGTACATTTATTGCGTGGTTGAGTGTGTGTGTGTGTGTGTGTAATCAGTCCATCAGTGTAATTAATATATGGCTGTAGTATCAGTGTCTGTGTGTCTTTTAACATCTCCATGGCTTAATTAATTAGGCAGAGTCTTAATGATTCCTCTTGTCCAGCGGCGCTGCTTGTAATTACAGTCTCTGTAGGAAAAAACATGTCTGACATATCACACACACACACATATAATTACTTTTAGCAACTATTTCCTAATTAGGATTTCCAGCCTGTCAATCAAAGTTGTGTGAATAATTCATAGTTATTGGAGAAAAGCTGGACTGGGAGGAGGGTGTGTCCAGCTCAAGTCCCTGGTGTGAGTTTTTAAGCTTACAGAAGTCACAGAGGTCTCTCTGTCAATACTGTCAGCCTAACATCTCCTGTCCGTTCTCATTGACAAAGCAAACACACTAACACACAGAGACGCACACAGACACACATGCACACAGATACCACACACACAAATGCCTGCTCACGCATGGGTGGTTTGGCCGTCTGCTAATTCTGGCAAATACCAGAAGGGCCACATC
>NC_034178.2:45602359-45604859 GCF_002021735.2 Oncorhynchus kisutch | reverse complement strand
CCTGTCTGTCTGACAGTCACAGGGACCACAGGTCTTATGTCCCCACCAACCCCTGGGACACGGCAGGTCAGTCCTAAGGAGGGACACATACAGTCAGAAACACGGACCACAAATACACTCTGATAGTTTTCTTTATAGTCATATGGACCAAAAGGATCCTACTCACTTTCTCTCGCAGTACTGCCCAAAGTGGTTGCTGGGACAGTCACAAGTGTAGCCACGGGAGGAGCTAGCCTTCCTGGTGCAAGCTGATTGGTGCTCACAGGGGTTTAGTGCACATATGTCTATGCAGTTATCGCCATAGTAACCTGACAGGTAAACAACACAATATAAATTCATAAGTTATGCTTGGGAGGGATCAACATAAGGCAATATGGTTGTATTATATGGTTGTAAAATTGAATTATGAGGATGAAGACAATGATGACGATGAAGAGGATGATGATGGTTGGCAGACTGACCGGTGAGGCAGGTACAGGAGTGGCTGTCCCAGTCATCACTGCAGTAGCTGTTGGAGGGGCAGGTGTTAGAGACACAGGGGTCTGGTACGTTGCAGCCCTGCTCCATGTTCACCCTCCTGGCCTGAGACATGCTGAGAGACACGGAGCTGGAGGAGGTCTCCCCCACAAGCAGACCCTGAGGAACACACACACAGCAGGCAGAACACACTCAGACAATACTGTGTGTGTGTGTGTGTAAGAGAGAGAGAGAATGAGTGATGAGAAGAGAACTGACCTGGACACAACCGCGGAAGCCGTGATGTATTTTCCCATCAGCCCCAGTGATGCCCCCGACACTCAGAGTCTTGACCTTCGATCCCTTCAGCTTATTATCCACTTCCATACTGGCCTGGATATGTAGATCAGATCACACACATTAGATACATTCATATACACTCAGCTGACTGGCTGTCTACATACTGGCCTAAGTACATAACACATGTTAACTGCCCTGAATACATACATTCAGCATTTCAATTAAATGTAATTCAAATACAGAAGCTACAGTTTGTCTTCTAACAGTGTCTCACCGTGTAGAGTCCATGGTCGAAGGAGAGCACAGCCTTGTGTCTGGGCGCGCCCCCCGGGACACCCTTCAGCTCCAGCTGTAGATGGTGCCAGTCTCCGTCGTTCACTGTCACCTCCTCTACCCGGGACAGGGTGGAGTCCTCCCCTCTCTGCAGGCCCATCACCACACTGCCCTCCCGCAGCTATAGATAGATAGATAGATAGATAGATAGATAGATAGATAGATAGATAGATAGATAGATAGATAGATAGATAGATAGATAGATAGATAGATAGATAGATAGATAGATAGATAGATAGATAGATAGATAGATAGATAGATAGAGAGGTGGAAGGGGATGGGAAGAGAGAAGTGAGGGAAAGGATGGGAGGGAGAAGGGGATGGGAAGAAAGAAGTGAGGGAAAGGATGGGAGGGAGAAGGGGATGGGAAGAGAGAAGTGAGGGAAAGGATGGGAGGGAGAAGGGGATGGGAAGAGAGGTGAGGGAAAGGATGGGAGGGAGAAGGGGATGGGAAGAGAGGTGATGGAAAGGATGGGAGGGAGAAGGGGATGGGAAGAGAGGTGAGGGAAAGGATGGGAGGGAGAAGGGGATGGGAAGAGAGAAGTGAGGGAAAGGATGGGAGGGAGAAGGGGATGGGAAGAGAGAGGTGAGGGAATGCAGGAGAGAGAGAGAACTTCTTTAGTATACATACATCACATGCTCAGTCAGTAAGGTTTTCTTCTCCTCCTCATCAGACAATCTATGGTAATACTGTAGTAAAATATGTGCCCTGTTTTAAAATACACCAACTTTAAAATAGCTGCTGGACGGTTATTTTTCAAAAGAGGTACCTGACTAGACAAACACAACAGCTGCCATCTGAAAGGCCTGAAATGGCAGCTCGCAGATCTCAAGATAAAGCTTTTGTTAGTTGGCAGGCTGTCTCAACACCATCAAATATTTAAAGTCAGTAATAAATCAAGTCAGTAATCAATCAAGCACTAAAAATAAGACAAGGTAGAACAAAAACACAAGAAATAAGAAACAAGAACACAAAGAAAGTAAGAAGCTTACAGGGTCAGTTCCAATACCATATTTACAATGTACAGGGATCCTAAAGTGATAGAGGTAGATATGTACAGGGGTAAAGTGACTAGGCATCAGGATAAACAGAGTAGCAGCAGCGTAAATTAAGATTGTATGTGAGTGAGTGTGTGTGTGTGTGCGTGTGAGAAGAGTCACTAGAAATGTGTGTGTGTGTTGGAGTGTCAGTGTGCGTGATTGTGTGGAGTTCTGTGAGTGTGCAGCAAAAAATATATATATAGAAGGGTCAACTCAGGTAGTCCGTGTAGCCATTTTGTTAACTATTCTAGCAGTCTTATGGCTTGGGGATAGAAGCTGTAGGAGCCTTTTGGTGTCAGACTTGATGCACCGGTACCGCTTGCCGTGCGGAAGCAGAGAACAGTCTATGGCTTGGGTCTTTAAAGATTTT